>NW_003530258.1:2072-6693 GCF_000181795.1 Trichinella spiralis
TTCAAACAATTGAAAAAAAAATTTTTATAATTAAAATATTGAATCATGTCATTATTTCAATATTGCAGTTTTATAAAGGACTTTACGTTTTATTGAATCGAAATATGTTTAATTCTTATAATTGATCAGTTTTAATTAACTGATTATATCGTAAATTTATGTTTAACAAAATAAAAGTATGGGACTCTTATCACTACATTTCATGTTGAATATATGTCGAACTGAATTAATGCATTGAAAAGAGAAGATTGCATTGAAACAAATACTTTATTGGCTGACTGTAGATATAGGCTATTACTGGTGTTGTGATTGGTCAGATTAAATTCAAATTAATTTGGCTAACCAAACGTATGACCGGATTTTTGGCTTCACCAATTGTTTGCTGTTAGCTGTGCATGTTACTATTAAATATTCAATGGTGTTGACGCTTTTATTCTTTTTATTCAACTCTGGCATATCTGCTCCATTTTTAAAAGCTTATTCTTATTTATGCTAATTTATGGTAGAATTGTTTATGCAAAAAATAACAGGAATTAATTTTAATTTTTGCAGCAAATGAGTATCCCTATAATTGGATTCTGGTTTCACAATAATCAAGTTTTTTCACTTCAATTAACTTTCACTATAAAAAGAATACAATTTAAATTTTTTTCCTTTTATGATTTTCCGTTTACATTTCATTTTTTAATCCATGCACTAGCTTAATTTAATTAAATTTTCTGTAAAATAATATCATTTTATTAGCGTGAAAAATCTTACTGCTCAAATTAAATAATAATTACGTGTACTGATATTTAAATATTATCGCCTTTGCCAGTACTTAAGGACGCGTCCTTGTGCACCTTGTGCATTGTGCTAAAAAGAAGCACTATCCTGTGCATTTTAGGAATGTAAGAAACTGCTGTGCATTCCTCTATTAGCACAAACTTCAACAAATGCACATTTGCTCTCTTAATGCCAGTATATCTTAGGATAATTCAGGCTGGTTTTTTTAAGGTACCAAGTATGGTGAGCTTCTTCTTGAGAAGCTGCATTGCTAATTCTTGAGAAATGAAGAAATTATAACAAGTAATACTGTTCCCTTTGAGCCCGGCTGTAAGGTATAGCAGCACACGCATACCTTGATTTTTCTCACGTATACCTGATGCTCGTTTGCCGGTGTAAATCTGCATGTTCCAAGCATAGCTAGTCTTGGCCTCACAAAGAGTCCAAACTTTGATGCCATACTTTGCTGGCTTTTTCAGCATGTACTGACGGAATGGACAACGGCACCTGAATGAAGTGAGCTGCTCATCCACTGTGATGTAAGCTCTAGAATTGTATATCATTGGTAAGCGTGCGACCAATCATCCTAGACATCTCCTATAGCAGCTAATGGGTCCTTTTTGCGGCGATGTGTCCACGGTCATCAAACCGTATGGTTCTGGAAATACATTAAAAATTATCCAACGACATAGCGCTGGGAAAGATAGGTCTTCCATTTTCTGTATTCCAGAGACTGCTTGTTGCTTCTCCACGAGACTTGTATATACCAGCCAAAATGAGTAGGCCAATATAAGCATGAAATTCTGCCTCATCAGTTTGTTTCCAGGCGCCTTATACAACCGCTTGCCTTCCAAGTTTTTCATCTGCAGAATGATTTTCTCCATTCGAGAAGAAATAAAGAGAGCAAACGACGATCTTATGTCTGTTATTTTTGCAATAGCATAGTGAGTAGGACCTGGTGGCAATTTGATCACGTTAGATTCTGCTAACCGACCTTTTTTCATTGGTGATGAATACCATTGCATCGATCCATTTTTTGACATCAGTGCGTTTGTTGATGAAGAAAAAGCGCCTTCACTTGACTCATCACTTGATGAATCAGTACTGCTGGGTGGCTCGATGTCTGACGACAACTCAGGTGCATCTTCAGTCTCTGAGATATCCTCTTCTATATCAGAATATTCTTGAGAAGGTAGAATAAGTTCGTTAGTTGACGACCTCAGTGATATGTAGGGATGAATATATAAAATTTAACACTTATATCGATAAAATGAATGCAAAAGGTTCCACACAATTGACTCGGATGCTGGATCTATTTGACATGCAGATAAAGTTCAAAAACTGCCTTAACTCCAAGCAGCTGTCATCTGGCCAAGGTAGCTATTGGCTATCAGATGACATATCCCACCAGAGGTGAGGTAAACATATGGAGCTGTGGCAGACAGCTCGTTTCATCTTTTGTTTGTACATGTGACAATTAGTGCCTTGGATGATAAGAGCGTGAAGATTATAACAGGAGATGAAATAATAAAAAAGGCGTAGAAAATAAAGAGGCACAAAAAATAAGAGCACCATGCCTGTATAAATAGTAGCAATCAGCAAAAACATGAAAAGACTGCCTATCTTTACTTATAAGCAGAAAGACTAATACTTACTTTCAGTCCATACCACTTGATCACCTAAGTTATTCCAGTTTCTGATGATCTCTACACATTAGAAACCGTCATTTACCAAACAGCTGATTATACGGTCATCTGCAAAACAATCTGATCGCTAACATCCGTCATAACTTGAAAATAACACCTAATATCCAGTTTTTTCTGGACTTTTGAAACAGAAAGCAAAGTGCAAACATTGCACTTTCCATTCTCAAATAATTTAAACATTACCACAATAGGACAGTTTGATACAAAGAAAATTTTATTTCAAATCATAATGTAAAGCGAGTTATAAATCATTTGGGTCAAATTGTCCTTCTAAAATGACCGATGTAACCCAATTCATCATAGCAAGAATGGTCATGAGTTAGAATTTTGTGTAGAAATGTAGTACCATAAATTGGAAAAGAAAATTGAAATCATAAATTAAAATAATTTTTGCTATAAACCGTAATATTTAATTATTATTGCACACTGAATACTTAATAAATGCAAAATAATTAAGAAATAAATTGTGCTTTATTTTTTAATTAAAGTATTTATTTTCAAAACTTACCTAAATTTCAAAACGGAAAAAGTGTTTTAAAGAAAAGAATTATCTGAATAGCTAATTTGTATATTTATTATGAAACAATATTTAGCATTTAATGAATTATAATTTTGATTTATTTATTTATTCATTTTAATTCAGTGAGTACAGTTTTAGTAGAAAATGATGATAACAATAACAAAGAATAATAATAATAACAATCGTGGGATATGCTATGTTAACACTCGTGTTGCCAACGATGTAAGCGTGAGTGTATCAGTAAAGTTACGTCGTTTCAAAATCTTGCAGACGTAAAAGTTTATTTAAATCTTCAGTTTCTAGCAGCTTATCATTAGCTGCGTTCTGTCGCAGCTTAAATATTTGCACAGTAGTTGTCGGTTTAATGTTAAGAAAATAATCTTGACAATTTGCTTGGTGTTTCAAGCTAGAAAATCAAAAATATACTGTTGTTGAACAATTTGATAAGAATGTCAACTTGAAAATTATATTAATTAATTGTTATTGTTATTGCTAATTCCTTTGAAATAAGTGACATCAGTTTTTGCTATTTATTTTGTACTACAAAAGTGTAGTTTGCAGTTGTTCACAATTAAGAATAGTCCAATTATATTTCAGTACATTTGTCATTACGACAAATTTTACAAATGTAAAAAAATGAAAATCAAATTTCTCAAACTTATGTATCACATATTGTTTAATTATAATGTAGATGTCGTGCATTTATAATTAAATTTGAATTTGTTGAATTTTCATCATCATAACAAATCTATCATGTCGTCATCAGCATAGCCAATCAGCGATCGCGTTGATTCAGCAGTTGTACCAAGCAAACCAAAGCAAAGACCGCCAATACAACGTTCAGTTGGGTGACACTGCGCATTCCTCTGACAGGAATAATTTCTCGGAACTGCCGGAATGCAGTGCCTTCTAAAACAAATTGACTGCCCAGGACATTGATTTCTTGAGGCACATTTGCTTGTATTTGGAACGGCTAAAAAAGAATTGCTTATAAAAATAACAATTAATATAAATGCAGCAATTCGATACACTCTGCATGTGAAGTTGTAAATTTTGTTAAAAATTGAATCTGAATATTATTTTTACATTTTTTTATTTTAATAAATTGTTTTATATAAAAATTATACTTGGAAAATAAGCAATAAAAAAGTAATGAAAAATTTACAAGCTTTGTGATTGATTATAAATAATGATTTAATTTACTTATCAGTTTTGCGCAGACGTCATTTTTGCATCCAACAATAAGTCTTTCATGTGCAGGCAACTGTCTTCTGCACTCTATGTCTCTTCTGCACATTTTTGTCTGACCATGAAGAACTTCAGCAGAAATGCATTGTCGCCGAAAGCAAAGAGCCATACCGTTGCACTGACTGCTTTGCAAGCATGCATCTTAAGCATTTACAGTTAAATTGAAAATCAATTTTAAATTTCATAAATATTGAAGTTTTAATTCCAGTATCAAAATATTTGATATTATACAATTATTATGATTTGATAAGGTACTTCTTTGAATAACTCATTTTATTTTTAACCATTTTAAGCATGCTTGTCGTCGAAATCACCAGATTCACAAGATAAACTTTCTTCTGTTCTAAAACTTTTGAAACTGCTGTGATGACTTTGTTTAGCG
>NW_003530259.1:0-1500 GCF_000181795.1 Trichinella spiralis
TTGCATTCAGACTTTCGACATGCATCGATCGATACAATTAACCAAAATACAATTTACAAAATACATGAATAGGGAAAAATTGCGGTGGTTTTCACCGCAACGAGTGATAAGACGACGATCGTTTCAAACGCATAACGCTCAAGCACTGCAATGGCCTTTTTTTATATTATATCTCGAACTGAACAAAAGTTGAAACAAAAATTTAAATCAAAAAATACATAGCCAATTGCAATTGTGAATTTTATAAATGAAAATGGATTTTGAACCGAAGAAAAGAAAAAGCCAGACAACTTTTCAAGGTCATTTGAAATTCGATGGATATATTTAAAAATTTCAACGTGATGAAAGTTTGAAAATTATCAAATGAAAAAGCAACTGATCACAACTTTGCACAAAATTATACATATATCGGTGATGTATTTTTGAATTTTCCAAACAATGAACCGAATCAGAAATTTCAAATTTCTATACTCTACAATGGTAATTCAAACGATGATAAGTGTAAACAGAAATTTGAAAAAAAAATAATTCAAACATTAAAATGTTTCAGATTAAAATCAAATACAAGAAATTGAACAGTTACATTCCATTATAATAAATGTCGATAAACTACTTTTCTAATTGTATTTCTTCACATTTAACTTGATCACCAAACAATATTTTTTATATAACAACCTTCCACCTACCTAAAGCAACAGGCAAACATATAATTTACAATGTTTTATTTCGCAACAACGAACAAATTGAACCATATTACAATGTGTACAGCAAATACAAGAATGTATTTCGCAACCGTGAGAATCAGTTTTCATATTTATAATCAATCATAATCAGAAATAAATACAATATATAATAAAATTCTTACAATGATAACCAACAAGTACATGAAATGAGATTATGAATAAATGAAAAGTAGTTCAACAATAAATGAAGTCCGTTTCACGTTCAGTTTGGCGCACAGAAACCGACCGAACGCTGCCCGGTATAACGGAAAACATTTCGGTCCCTTTATGGTCTTCCTTTCGCCTCACCTATACTTCCTTCGGAACGAATTCCACAGCCGTTACGCAGATCACTCCATTAAACAGGATAACAAAGTGGAGAAACTGTCGAAGTTCCTTTTCACTTCTTTCCGACTATGAGAGACTGCCAAGATCTTTGAAACGGATGAGAGAACGAGATTCATAAGCGCTATTATCCACTATCCGCTTACGATAGATAACTCACACGAAACCAGTGTAGAGTAGACAGTCTACTTATTTTCTATCACGAGAATTTTCAACATATCTTTATAAATAGTCTTTCACTGAATGGCAATTTCGAAGCAGTCTTTAAGCTTCCGTTGAGTTCATGCAAAACGATGGAAGACTCGCAAGACCTGTATAAATGATTCGTAGTCGCATTCATTAGCACCATTATTCTTCATTCGCTTCACATCATTCACGGGTGATCAGTGCAAAGTAGAAGATGTATTTATTTCATTTCATTTCCACGTTACAA
>NW_003530260.1:0-2644 GCF_000181795.1 Trichinella spiralis
AAAGAATCATGAATGAATGAAGTCGTCGACCACGATGTGTTGTTTTCTGTGTAGTAGTGTGTTGTGATTCTTATTCAAATAATAAGAATGAAGATTGCAGATGATGCGGAATGATGAGTAGCGACGATGACGACGATCATGATGACATCAAGGAAGATTTGGATCAGAACAAAGCAACAACAACAACAACTGCGGAAACGCCTTAAAGATGATAGATAACTTTGCCATTGTGAAGAAAATAATTTTCACACACATTTACTTTTCGTGGTTCGTTAGTTCAATTAAGTTCAATCAATATAAGCACGATGGTAACAGGAAAGTAAAAATTTGAAAAAAAATTATATCATATATATTTATATTTGTTGTATTGTTATCCAGTCAATTTATTTTTTTTGAGCATCATATTTTTTGAAATAATATATAATGTGCTTGTTTCTGTTTTTCAGGAAACAATTGCGATCTATAATTTATTTATTTTCTAATAATTGAATCAACGCATCAGATGCGGTAGAAAAATTCTACGAAAAACTTACTTACTTTACGAAGAGAAAATAAGCCGTTGTTTTTGTTTCTATTTTCAAGATGCTATTTAATACTACAGGATTATACTATCATCGGTAATGTAGGTCATGTTAGAAGCGAAAAAATTGAAGATTAGGTTGAATGGATAAAGCTCTGTGAAAATTGCAATCGGTTGAGAAGTATTTTTCGATACTCTGTGCAATTTTGTCCAATCATAAATTCCATACTGATAATCGGTGTTGTTGATTCTGCACAGAAGCGGTGCCCCTTCGGTTACTACTTTGAGTTTCTGAAAAGCGAAAATTACACCACCTATTTTAAGCTTTTTGTTTTTTTTCTCAGTGTTTGATGCAAATAATGGTTTTTGTTTTTTTCAGGTTGTGTAGACAATTTTTTCCGTATGAATAAAAATGAGAGACGAAGAAAATTTATAATAGAATAATTTGACGATCAACATTTCCACTTACTTCGAGGTCTATCGTAGTATTATTGGAAGCGGATACTGTGCATGTTCCGCAAAGTTGACTCCTTCTTGAAACCGGAAAATGAGCGGGATGTGTTGGCCATTTGTTGGGCGGTAAAATTATTATTTTAAAAAACGGCTGAAATGTGAAATGTATTCCACTGCTAATGTGAGGCATGTAGCATTCCATGTCGGCTGAATATGGAAATTTCCCTTCCGGCAAACAGATTGGAATGTTGCCATCATCATCTTGCAGTGAAATCATGGTGCGCAGTTTGACTATGGCGAAATTGGGAATTTTATCACTTTTCTCTGACATGGAAATCGGTTCGATTACTTTCACAATTCCATGGGTTGGACCATACCAGCTGATATGGAGCATTTCGGATACTCTGCTCGAGTGGAGGTCTCTGAAAATAAAATGCCGATGGAATTTAACCAGTTTTTTTCCCTATTTGCATATTTATACTCTTTTTCCAGGCATGTTCTGGATGTAAGAATCAAGTCGGAAAAAGTGTCGTTGAACGTCAGCTTGATCACCGTTCCAATGCAACTCTTGTAAATGATTTGCTCTTTAATTCCGAAGATCAGTACCAAATACGACAATCTGGCATCGTCGTTGTTTTCAGCAATGCCACATTCAGCCGACGAACACTGAATGAAATTTTAATTCAAAAACGTACGTAAACGTGCGTGCGTGTATGGAAAGGCGTGCTACGGTGAATCCAATTTACCTGTTCCAAATTGAATTCTGCCAATACAAGCGACAATATTATTATTATTATTCTTTTTCTGCTGGAATTGAATAACATGTTCCAATTTCAAGTTGATGGTAAAATGTGATCTTCTGATTTGCTGACTGTGATTTTTATTCACATTCTTCGTATCAGCGTACAACTTTAATTTCTTCATTAATTGCATTTCTTTCAAATTTATTCAACCTGTTCAACAGTAAGTAATACATCGCAATACGGGAAGATGATTCTGGAAGAAGAAAGTAAATTTTTATTCACTTTCACATATAATTACTATCATTAATTGGTTTTTAATTGGACGCATAGTGCTTGTTGTTTCAACTGGCTACTGTGATATTTTCAACTTCTGATGATAAATAATAATGGTAAGGAAAAAATGGATGGGAATTCTAATTATATCAACAGCATGGTTCCAGCCAGTGAACAATTCAGTATTGCAAATTGCTAATTTTCATTTTTGCAAAAATATCTACCTTAAATGGTGGTAAATTTTGCATCCAATTTTTCCATGGGGGGGAAGAAGTGGTTTACTTTTTCATCCGCGAAAAATTATCGGCATTGCCAGTTGGTATTTTTAAATATTCCCCCCCTGGCTGAAAAAGGGTCGCTCCTCTCGGTTTGGAGTAAAAAAAATGCCTAACAAATTTTTATTGAGAACCCCGACAGGACGGTTAACCCGGCCTGGCCCCTTGGTGGCACTTTTTAATAAAGCAAACGTGTGCTTTTCAACGGGAATGCCAAAATTTGCTTGAAAATATTGTCCCCCTTGGTGGTTCCGAATTGGGAGAATTTTTTTTAATTTCCTGGGAAAATTACCGAATTGCGCGTGCCGAGTGGAAAAAACTCCCTCTCTTTCTTCTCCCCAATGGTTTTTTTCCTTGGCCTCCCCCAAGGGAATGGAGGT
>NW_003530260.1:3145-5078 GCF_000181795.1 Trichinella spiralis
TCTGGTGATCACGACAACAGCACTTGCTATATGCCAAATATCCACAGCGTTTTTTTGAACGGTTTTGGTCTTCCTTTCAAACTGAAGATTATCTATCCGTTGGAAAGTTGCGCGCTGTTGATCCCCCAGTTGAAGCTTTCTCCTCTCAAGCACATTTGTGCGGTATTTATCATGCCACCTGTACTGGTATCGTCAGATTTGGTAACTAGTTGTTTTTTATTCTTTTTCATTACTCGTATACTGATAAAAAAGGTTTATTTTTAAATTTATGAAGTGTTGTTTTTCATTTTCACGGTTAATTTGATTTGTGATTTGATACTAATTTTGGGATAATTTTATTTACATTACTTTTCAAATTGGCAAAATTGTTCCATTAATTTAGACCTCATCATTACACACAGATGCATTGAAATATAGCAATAGCGCACACAAAAGTGTCGCATAAAAATTCAGAAGGACGTTCAAAATCCTATTTGATTAATTGAAAATTGATTGAATTTTACCAGAGTTAATTAATTTGTCTGTTGTTGTTTTTTTGATTTTATTTTTATTTTTTGATTTGTAAATGTTGCTAAAAATCGTACAGCGCTATGCAAATTCAAAAAGGTGAACAAGTAAACGAGTTGCACAGATGCTTAAAGGCAGTTTTTGAATTGAGATTGAATTCCATCTGCATAGCTGAATTGTGGATCAGAATTATTGCGAAACAGCTTTCGCTTGTGAAACGTAATTGCAAACAAATATGCAGTTTAACTAATCTGTGTAAATGTAGTGGGTTTTAAATCCAATTGGGCAATTTAATTTTTGACACTCGTGTTGACATTCGTGACGTACTATTGCGAACTGCAAAGCTATTTTAGCTGGGAAAAGTTGGAATATTGTCCAGTTTTGGTCAGCAACATCTACTGTGTGGTAGTATTAATTTCATAGCACGTTTTTGTTGTTGTTATTTCTGTTATTATTATTATTATTATTATTATTATTCGTCAATGGGTTGCAGAAGCGAGAGAAAAGCATTATGCTTCAACTATTCGCGCGTGTACTGCTTCTGTTGGCTATTATTCACATCGGCAATGTTCTGTCCGACGGTAAAAGGAATTGTGGAATTGAAATTTTCGCATTTTGCATCATCATTTTTGTTCAAACTGAACTTTAGCTCGACGCAATTCCATGCGGTTTTCGGTATACGTCGTTGCATTTCCATGACCATCTACTGTTTTTCATTTTCGGCCACGGATCAGCCGGCATGTTCAAAGATTGCATAGGTACAATTATGTTAACCAATGAGAGTAGTATGTACGGTGATCTTATTCTTACTTCAAAATATTGCTTGGATTCTGGGTAAGCTAAATGAATATGTTAAACGCTGAATCTCAGCGCCGAAGTTACCGGGATGCTGTTGTTAAGGTGCATGCGGGATGTAAAAGTTATGCCATCGTATTTGAGTGCTGACTATTTGGATTCGTATGGCTTTGGTGTGCGAAAGATTATTGCTCCTGCAGAAAGACAGTCGTGGAAAAAATTGAATCTTCCCTACAATTTTGCCCTGCTACGATTGTCTGCGATGATTCCCATTTCAAATTTGGTGACTCCCGATCGTTTTTCCCTACCGCCCATTCTTATGCGAAATTTTAATTTATTATTATTTGCCAAAAACTACATATTTATGTGAACATGGATTTTCAGAATCTTGACCATTTTCAAGGATGTCTATCCTCACCATTACTGACATGAATAAGTAATTCATCATTACCCCTGTATCGAACTTATACGCTGCCCTTATTATTGCCTCTTTGCATGAATGCCATGTATGGAGTGATCTCGAAATTATTATTCAATTACAATATGCACACATAAACAAAACAACTTTATTTAATTTAATAAACATTTTGTAAAAGTTTTTCTAATAAAATGTAAGAAGATTTCTGAATAA
>NW_003530261.1:0-2060 GCF_000181795.1 Trichinella spiralis
GAATAAAATGGCCTTTTAAAAGGTTGGCCTGGCGCCCTTATCTTTATTACCCAGAAAAGGCAGCCCCATTTCTTACTCCCTTTAAACGGGTTTCAGAATGGTTGAAATTTGATTATAGGGAAACGTTTTTTTGCATTATCGTGGAGATTATTCGTGGAAATTGGGGAAGTCTTGTCCAATATTTCTTTGTTTTGGGGCAAAGTGGATTTTTTCTTCATTTTCCTTTCCAAATTGGGAATTAAATTTATTAAACATTGTTTCCGGACGGATGAAATGTAAATAAAATCTAAAGTTGATTACAAATTGCAATTCCACTGACATTTTCACCCTTTACCAGTTCTTGTTCTAGTATAGTTTTATTGAATGGTTGACTTTGCCATTAGTCTTGATTTTTTCATCCTTAGCTTGCAAAAAGTTTGCCACAAATTTGTGATTGGCTGTTCGTTGATAGGTTGTAATGATTTCGTTATTAATTGGCTGATGAATTGTGCAATGTTATTAGTTACTCAATTTTCATCAGCAATTGGACGAATGTGTAGTAATATTTGATTAGCTGCTCAATTCTGTTCATTGATTGGGTGATTATTTTTCATCAAAGATTTCCCCCAATATATATTGCATTACAGCTTAATTATCTTTTTCCTTGGTAGCAGTAGTTTTATGTAATATTATAGATGTTTATTTAATTTGATTTTCCTTTATTTACATTCATAAGGAGCAACAGGTGTTTAAATCAACACTGAAAAGGGAATTCATTTATTCATATTATAATATTCATATTATTCATATTATATGAAAGTTGAATACGAACGTAATAACTTTTATAGTTAGTAAAATTTTCGATTATATTGATGTCATTCCGCTATTACCACTATACGTGCGGTGATTTCAACTATGCTACCCTAACTATTCTAATTTCTTGGACTTGATCTTGATCTAATTTTAAGAATGTCGTCCTCGTGGTTATTTAGTTAATCAATGCTCTGCACAGCAGTCAAGAAGCGCGTTGAGCTCTTTTTCTCAATACCGTTTTCATTTAGGTGGTAAGTGATATTTCATTCCTGAGCCCCTGTTCTATTCATATACGGTTCGCATCAGACAACGTGTTAATCACAAATGGAGGGTGAACAATATCATGCAGTTTGAATGTACTAAAGAATCCATGAGAAACTTGCTGTATAATTGGTGAACCCTGTCAGTGCGCTTTTTTTTCGCTTTTTACCTTTTTTTCTATATATTTATATATATCCATAAAGCAATATGAGTAGTAAGGGTAAGTTTTCACTTGATCGGTTGGTGGTTGTTCATCCAAGAATGCAAGTAGACAAACTCTTCTTCACGATACTTCTAACAGCGTATAGTGTAGTTTGGAATAGAAATAGAGGTGGTGCTTGTTCAGCAATTAATCTGAAAAGTATTATCATCGTGCTAGTACAGCCTCATTTACGTAAGACACTATTTTATACTTCTTCAATTTACGCCATAATATTATTTGTGATAAACAGAGACTTTCATCTGTAACGTATTGAGGAATTTGTTGTTATTTAGCAATTACTACAATCTTTGGTATTGGCTCATTACATTGTTATTATATGTTTTCAAAGCGTACATGTATTTCTAGGTCAGAAGAGTAACTTTATGCTAATGTGTTAGTAAACACTGCCGTTGGCATTCTGCTACGTGCACTGTGTGTTATTCAAATGCGGTAGCAATGTTCCTTATATAAATTTCTGTTTATTGAAAGACCTGCACTATAGTATAAATGTTCGCCGCTGAAGGGCGGTCTATTTACTTACTGCATTGCGTTATTTGGTCATTTTCATGGTTCAGTTCAACAAATACGTTGCGATTGTTCGACTAAAAATATGGAGAAACTACAAACATCAGTTACAAAATGTATGACTCTACGTTTGCTTTATCCCTTCGACATTACATTCGACGTTATCCGTGACAGGTCTGCTGACAGGTATGAATTTTCATATATTTGCTATTTTTCATACAATGTTTTCTTTTTTTCTCTTGGCACACTGCACTAAACATGCGCGCTTTTAAAGCTTTTC
>NW_003530262.1:0-1435 GCF_000181795.1 Trichinella spiralis
GATTTAATCTGCATATAAGCTAATCATTCAAAATTGTTTTGAAACATCAAAGAATAACAAATTCAATGAATATCTCAAAAAAAGTGAATACACAATTCCATGATTTTACTTCTTTTAATAAACTATAAACACTAAAAAATTAAATATATATTAAATTAAATGAAGTGTATATATATATGCGGATATTTCTGTAGGCGGACTGTATATTTCTATTTGTAAATGATCCATGCAGTAAGTATCGTAGAATTCAATTTAATGCAATTTTATTGAGTTGAATCTATGAATGGGTAATGTGACAGTAGCCGAAGAGCGATTCAAACATCTGAAAAGTTAGCATTCTCGCTTGTGTTATTTCTCCTTCCTCCTCACTTGTATTTATACATGTTAGTTCAACTGACTTTGAGTCTGTTGGCCTAAGTCTCTGCGGAACTGTACCATAACCGGCGTAATATCTGATCTGTGCGGCTCAATCAATCTAGGCAGTTGCGCTGTCAACAACATTTCACTTTGACGCATTGGCAGCAACTGACCACCGAGTTGTGACAGGTTTGCAGCATGGTCGCTGACACTCTGTTCGCTTAATTGCGATTCCATTGTCCACCGTCAAAAAAAACAGGGGAAGCGGGTAGCTGGCTTTACGTAGCTATTGGTTTCGTGCAAAAAACAATGTTCTTCTAATGATGGGGAGTTTAAGTACCAATGAGTAGGTAGAAAGAGAAGAATTCCTCAACATATATAACATGCAAGTAATAATGCCAATGTTCTTTTGACCCTAAAACGGTATCAAAATATTGATAAAATATCCTAATAAGTAATTCATCTGATTGAAAATTATAAATACAAATGGGCAAGAAAGCAAGACATGAAATGTTTGTTGTCATTGTTCTTATTAACGTATTTATGTTGGAAATTATTCATCAGTGTACTTTGAGGAATTGTACCTGAATTTAAGTTACGGTAGCATACGGTAGATTGAGTGGTGTAGCGGCAAAGTTGAAAGTGAAGTGTGTGATTTGGCCCATTTCAACGAAGAAATTTGCAACATATAATTTCTTGATGGTTACAGGTTGAACAAATATTTACCGTTTCTTTGAATTTAGCTTATCTATTTAGTGTTTTGTGTTGAATGATCAAATGTTGCAGCACGAGACGGTGGCAAAGAAGAAATTATAAAGATCATTCGAAATGTTGTTGTTAATGCTACTGTTAATGGTCCCGGAAGAGATGGTAAATTTCAGTGATGGTTGGATTTTGCAAATGTGAATTTGAATGGAGCTTCAGGATTGATCAAAAGTATTTTGGACCTTGAAAAATCGGTTCAACATACACTCATGCTAATTATTCAAGTGGTATTTGTTTACAATTTTGTAATTATTGTATCAGTGGATTTTTATTCTTTTTTTCTTTTATTGCCAAATTGGAATTCGAAGGTGAC
>NW_003530263.1:0-1330 GCF_000181795.1 Trichinella spiralis
AACCATACCCCAAAAAAAGATTTCAAAATTGTGAAAAATCATTTTACACCCAAAACGCGAAAACAGCAAAGTCTACAGCCCACGAAATTTCGAAATTTTCATAAAACCTATTTTTCTCCAAAAATAGTATGAAAATGTAGGAAAAAATTAGAAAACAACAATGAGCTTGATCCCAGGTTCCCTGTTTGCGTATTTCTCGAGATATTGTAAAAAAAACTGAAACGAAAATATAAATTTAATAGTGATGAAAGGAAAAGAAATAAAATATAAAAGTTGAACACGTCTTAGTAGAAAATGATTTTGTTAAAATTTATCAAGAAATCCACAATATTTTCAGCAAAAACAGGTTCTTGTTTAAATAACATTTGTTCCTGAATTTTGTTTGCATATTACAGCATCCAAAAAGTTTCAAATTTTTGTTAGCGCTATTTCCTTGACTGAATACGCTACAGAAATAAGAAATAGTCAAAATAATAATATGTAAAAGCAATTTTAATCTAACATGGGGTTGTTTATATTTTTAAATGCGACAGTCGCTAACTAAATATTAATCAATTTTCTGAAAAAATCATGGATTACATGTTATTGAAAATTTATATGCCCATAGTTTACGTAAAACTGTAGTTCGTAATCAACCATGCAATAAATAAATCGTTCGAATTTACTGGAAGCATGCTTTTAGTGTTTTTCAACTTATAAGTTAATATCTGAGCGGTTTCGAAAGAATTCCGTACACGGAGATATTGTTTCATCCTCAGTTGTTAGTCTAATTATGTTAACTCCATTTCGAACAAATTATTATCAAAACAAATACTATATTTAAGGCTTATTTTATTATGTGGAATTCAAGGAGTGTTGAAAATTAGAATAAATCAGAATCGCCGCAGCTTTGGTATGAATGAGTAGCTAATGTAATGATAAGAATCATGAGCACCGTTGTAATCCATGAAATGATTACTTTTCAAACAAAGCAAATATTTGCTAGGCATACATTAAGACAATTACGTGTTAATCGACGATGAAGAGCATTAACCTTATAAATTCCTTTCAGTTGATGATTATAAAATCATAAATTAATAGAAAGTTTGTATATTGAACGAATAATTCCCATTTCAGCTAGATTTGAAACAACTTTTGCCAACTTAATTGAAATGGACTGAAAATGACGGAAAGTTAGATTGCTGAAAACTAATATATATTGCCCAACGATGCGTATTTTGACAGATTATAGCACTAGAATGGCAATAATTGTTCATTAGCTGAATCTCACAAACTCTGGTTCAGTTTAAAAGAATGTCTGATGGGCACTTTCCTGTGTATTAGATAGGCA
>NW_003530264.1:0-1967 GCF_000181795.1 Trichinella spiralis
AAAAATATCAACATAAAATTATAGTTTTAACTATGCAAAATGCAGAAAAAAAGTTGAAAAAAAACAGAACAATTTTTGAAGTTCTATTCAACTGAAACAAAGTCAATAGTGAAAAGTGAAAAGGTTTAACATTGATTGGAATGGTAAAAATTCATTCATTATTTTCCCGCATATTTAGTTGTGAAAGGAAAATTGTTTTTTTTCTTTTTTTAAATTTTTTCGTAAAGTTTTTTCTTTGGTTTCTTTTACTATGAAAAAAATGTTCATCGACGTGAAAAGTTTTGCTTTGCGTTGTCGTTCTTCAACAAACATCCAAGAGGAATTCACTTTTTCGCCCAAAGTTGTTGTTTCCATTTTGTGGAACATTTCGGGCGCGCCTGTTGACCTCCCAGCTTTTGGACAGGAACAAGCTATCATTACCAAGCTTCGATGTTGGCATGACTTCATCATTCATCATCAAAAGCAAGCAAACTTTCGTTCATAGTCATTTTACTGCTGCTGTTGCTGTTGCTGCATGCTATTTCATTCAACCTATACGCTTGCCATTTGTCCAAAGCGTTGGAAATTGAACGCTCTCTGATCATCATTGATATTTTTCTCTTATTCCATATTTCACTGTTTTTCCAATAATTTTCTCTCCATATCGATGATATTCTTCTTTTCATCTTTTCTATTTAAATTTCAACCACTACTTTTTGTTCTACTGATGATTCAATTTGATTTTATTAATTATTTTTCAAAAAAATAATACTATGCTAATTTGACTGTTATGTATGTAGATTGTGACGGTGTGCATGTCAGTGATGAGGATTTTAACAACAGTCGTTGTATCGTTGTTGGTTTTCTTCAATCGGCGACAATTCACCAATGCATACGCACCACCGGATTGTAAAGGTTGTGCACCACCATGCATTTGTCCTGGTCTTAAAGGTGAACGAGTAAGTATTTATTTCATTTCATTAATTGTAAACAAAATTATTAATAATTAAATGTTAATTCTTCTTGTATGAAAAATTTTATCTTTCCCAAATAAATTGTGTGTGTGTGTGTATGATTCTTGATAAATAAATTTTATTATCAGCACCAACTTCAACGTCTATTTTTACTGCCATGAAGTAGCTTAGTATTGCTTAGTACGATGCATTTCATTTAGCTGGAATTTGTCAACTGCATTTTCCAGTGCCAAATGTTGCGCACATTTTTTCCTGCCATGAGCATGTTTCAAGTTAACTTTGAAAAAAATATCCTTAATTTTTAAGTTTCAGCTTTTACCTTTTTCCAAAGAATTTGAACCATTTGCCGCTCCTTCCTTACAACTCAATCGCCTATTGGTCATCTACAAATAAAATAAAATAAATTTAAAAATAAAAAACTTCCAAATGACAGCTAAAAATTGAAGTATCGAATACGTATCAGCTTTTCAAATGGCATGCGTGTGATTTTTCGCAACTAGAGATGAAACATTTTCGTAAAATATGCATCAAAAAGTAAACATATTTTAAAAGATCAAATTATAAAAGTGAACATTTGAATGATGAGAAAATATATGTAAACAAAAGTAAACTGAAATATAATAGCAACAAATTAATTTTAAGCGTGATGAAAGCACAGATAAACATTTTATTTTTTATTTTACTTTCATACTACTGAAACATTACTGGGATCATGAAAAAAATATTATTTTTATTTATAACGTTTCTGATTAAATTGAATTCAATTTCAGGGTGATGTTGGTTTCATGGGACTACCAGGTCATCCTGGAGAACCAGGTGATCCTGGAGACGAGGGTCCTGAAGGTATGCAAGGCCAAATAGGCCAGCAAGGTGAACCAGGACCAGTTGGCCTGAAAGGTTATAGAGTAAGCAGATAGATTGTGTTCATTATTCTGATTATGAATGGAATTCAGTGGAAAAAAATGTTCAGGGTGCACAACGGAGAACCCCGGCTCCTGCGGGGCTTTGACCCGG
>NW_003530265.1:0-1297 GCF_000181795.1 Trichinella spiralis
AAATTGGGAATATAACAAAAATGAAGGTCTTTAATTTGTCAAACTTGATTTGATTTGGATTTTCATAGTAGCAGCAAATTCCCAACGCTTTGACAGTTTCACATTTGTCACTGCTTCTTCCCTTTTGCGGTTGATGAAACCGCATGTCGTTGCCATTAGTGTCAGTTATGGTAAGGTGACACCTTCTATGACAAAACAGCGTCATAGATAACGTCAGAGTCCTGCATGTTATCATTCAGGAAGCTAAAATATTTAAACTATGTTTGCTTGTTGCAAAAGTAAGCTGTCAGTAAATGTTTTGGCAAAATACTTTCTTTAATGACAAACTACAATATAATACAATACAATACAATACAATACAATATATTGATCATTTAAAGCAGAGCTGCATGTAATTTGTGATCTGATTTTGTGCCGCCTGCCAGTAAAAAAATGAAACAAATTGCATCACATGCATATGCTGCTACAAATCATGCTTTTTTCTTCAGAATCTCGCCTGAACAATCGCCTTCCCCTTCTAAGCATTCATGAAACATTTTATAACAAGATTTAATAAATAAAATTAGCAGCTGTTTCTGATCAACAATGTGAATGGGCACTACCATAAATGGTAGACCAAATTCTTAAAAATACTATTCATCAAGATAGAGAAATCAAATTTTCATTCAAACAAAAAAATAATGAGCAATAAATTACAATTTCCGGTGAAACCAATGCAGCTTGCAGTTTCTATTTCAGCGGCAGCCGAAAAAATTTCGAATGAAACCACTTCATTATAGCACTATTTAAAAAATTCTCCAATTTCACAATGCAATGTGCTACTTTTCCCAAAACCCTGGAAAAAATATAATCAAATAGAGTTCCAATTTCACCTACAACATTGCAATTCAGCGCCTACAAAAAGCATACTCTGACTGAGAGAACCAATTAATACACCGCCGTACCCCTGATGCTCATTTGTAAAAAAGCTTTCATAGCCAGTTTAATATTGAAATAGTGAAAAGGCAACATGAATAATGGAAAAGCATACAACTTTAAAATTTGATATTCTGTTTTGAAAAAAAATTGCCATCGCTAAAAAGGAATTTCCTGCTCAAATGGTTTCATTCTCGTTCATCAATCAATGGGCTAAATTTGTACAGAAATCAATTATATCCACAAGCTGCATCCTCAAATCAAAAATCAATTATCACTCAAGCTGCGCTATTTAGATTTGCACTCGTCTCTGCTCTGTGCACTAGATCTGTTCAAATAAACCCAAATTAGAGCCATATCACATTTTGACCTTAAATCTTAC
>NW_003530266.1:0-1131 GCF_000181795.1 Trichinella spiralis
AATCGCCTATGCCTCGCCGAATCACACAAACTTGCCAAAAAAGTGAGCAAGGCGGTGAAGCACTTTCAGGAGCGACAACAACCGCACACTGGCGTTATGAAACAAGAGAAGGATGATGTCACGCAGCATTTGGAGGCTCTGTGGCTCTGAGAGTTGAAGAACTGAGCTAGGCAAGAACAGCAATTGCAGCGAACGGCCCTACGAACCGTTGGGCGAGTTGGATGCATCAGTTGCGGCTGCCTGAACCATCACAGACGTGACTGCCCCCAGCTACTCGTCCGAAAACGAACGGCGGAGAGAACGATGGCGACCATCAACCCGCCGACCGGTAGCGTGGTCGCCGTCACAGGTATGATACACAGCTTGAACATTTTGTTGTTGGACGACAGTGATGCGATGGTCTCAGTAATCCCCAAGCGGGTGTGGGATAAGGCTACGTCAGGCCGGAAGTTACACGGAGCTGCGAGACCAATGCAACTGGGCGATGGCGACCTACGGCTGGGGATATAGTCCATCTACACCTAGGGAGATGGAAGGTTCCATTACACTAGAATAACATTTCTTACTCAATGATTGTTGCATTAATTACTTTTATAAAAGGTTTTCTACATTTTAAATTACTTGAAAACAATTAACTTCAAACAAAATTCGCTTTAATTTTCACAAATATACTTTAATGTAAAGTGTAATGTAACGCCCTGCAATCATAGCGCACTCTCTTTCCGTATTTGTCTTTCAAGGTTCCACAGTCTTTGACAATGATCTATGATAAGGACCACCAGCGTGCCCCAGCTCTGTTTCACAACAAGAAAAACGGCGCAGATGACGGTCAGAGTCATACGACCAATTGCTATTGCCATTCGATTAGTCAGTGGATGCTGAATGCTGTCTGAATGGGAAACATGACTGGATGCAGCATTTGGCCCGCCTGCTGTAAACATCCAGCACTTGATCCGTCCCGTTACGTTGCAGCTCTGTCGCTGAACGACCGTTTTCACTTGTATCCTCAACGAGCATATTATTTGTTGGTGGAGTGTGATTCCCGTGTGTGCGTCAGTTTGTAACACCTGTTCCTGCCTCGTGGGGTTGCTCATTTTAATTCTACCACTATTTTAAGGATGGGTATTTCCT
>NW_003530267.1:0-1337 GCF_000181795.1 Trichinella spiralis
TTCGTTGCACGATATTTGCTTTATTGCTCGTAATGATTGATTTACTTGCAACAAACTCATTTACATATATTAAGGATACAATTCATTATTAGAGCAAGTAAATCATGGATTGTTTGCATTCAAGAGCATTTGTAAACTACCGTTGTGTGATGAAGCAGGCGCGAATGTAAAAAAAATCCAGTCGAATGTGAAAACAAAGTAAATGACACAACTTGGAACTGTTAGTCATATTAAGTTCTTCATTGTGGGATGTTGTTGAATGAAAATAAAACAGCAAAAATTCTAAGAAAGTGCAAGCAAAATTGAGAAGGTAAAAGAAAGAAACCGAAATGCCGTAAACAGGGTAGCTGAAATGTAAGCATAATGTTTGAATAGTGATCATGACTATGAAATAATATAATAAATAAATAAATAAATATATATATATAGCAATAAATGCAATAAATATATAACATGCAGATGAAAAAAAAGAATGCGCATTTAATGTTTTCACTTATTGATTTCATTTGCTAAAATCACATTTCTTTATACATACTAATGATAGTGAGCATGAATATTTTTAATAAATTCGAACATTTTTTTAATTAGAAAAAATTAACTGTAGCTTAAGCTGATAAAAATATAATTATGATACATAGAATATATAATTTATAATGGTAGCAAACTGATGAATAAATTGGTTTGCTTATGCAAATGAGCTTTAAAAAAATGGATCTTGAAAATCATTAAATGTAGTTTAAGCGGGGGTGACGACCGCTGTGGCATACTTTTATTATATTTATCAAATAGTGCGGTGTTGTTTATATTGTTTCTTTCAATTCCTTGAAATTTCTTTTCCTAAGCATAGTGAAACGATTGTCGGGCGTGAAACTGAACTTATTGCACGTTTATCAACAATTTTTAGAAATCATATGATTATATTAATTTTTTTAGTTGAAGCACAGCGTTAGTCTATGCACTGATATGGTACAGACTTACCATTCGCCTGTTCGTGTTTACAAGTACCCGTTTGAATTGGTCATGGCGGTAAATAAAATTTTATTATATTGTATTTTTCATATTATGAAAATTTATAATCTGTTTATGTAATGTTTGTATTGGCTTACGTAGTAGATATTTTGCATGTTGTTTTCATTTTTATTTTAAATGTTTATGTATTCAAGTATATTTATATGTTATCACTGATGTGTATTTCATAAAAATATTTTTACAACCAGTATCTTTGTTATGACTTAAAGATCTCATTGTAGATGAATGAAATGTGTATTTTTTTTTAATTAAATATTATAGAAAGTGAGAAATTCTATTCTATTTTGAGATGTTTTAAATGACTTTAC
>NW_003530268.1:0-1499 GCF_000181795.1 Trichinella spiralis
ATTTATTTATTTGATCTCTGTTATTTTCTCGCCACATACAATATGTAGACATTATTGGAGTGCGATAAAGAGAATTTACAAGCTTTCGTTGGAAGATTGCAAAGTCAATTCACGTGTAGGTGCTAACACTAACGCGGCTGGATATAAACGGCGACGACCGTTAGGGGCTGTATCAGACTGCAATAAAGTAATAATAATTTACAAAATGAAAAGTGAAAAAAAAGAAATTAATACCTTGCGAAGCATTTCTGGTCCTCCGGACAAAATATGATGCAAAATTGGCAATAAAAAAGCAGCTGTCTTTCCAGAACCTAAGAAAAACAACAACAGCATGCAAAGCATATTTCAGAAAAATCATCAAAATACAAATTCAAAACCTGTCTGAGCACAGGCCATTAGATCTCTGTTTTCCAGAGCAGTAGGAATTGCAAATTTCTGCACCGGAGTAGGTTTGTCGTAGTGACAAAGACGAATATTGTCCATTATCCACGGATGCAAATTCAGTTCGCTAAACTAAAGAGAAAAAAAAACAAATAATATACACTGTAATGCAGTAAATGTTTAAATAAATATTTAGAAAAAATACCTTCTGAATGCATGCCGGAACATTCTGACCAGTTGCTTCAACTGCAATTTCTTCATACTTATCAAAATTAATGCCAGTATTTCCACTTCCAAACAATTCTCTGCAGAAAACAAAAAATAGCATGAAAATTAATATATTATATGCATATATATATATATATATATATATATATATATATATATATATATACATACTCTTCAAGACGTGGATCTCGGGCAGATTGTTCTGACCATGATTGCATATTTGAACTCCGATCGTCTCGCAAACCGCGCCATCGATCCGGAACATTTCTGTGCAAAGTTTTCAATTAAATGACATCGGCATTTGTTTTAGCAGTAACAACAGTTTTAGCACAGAGAGACAAGAACACCCCACACACACACACACACACATTTTTCTCCTCTTCTTCAACAAACATAAAAATAAAAATACAATTCTCTCTAAAATATCCCATTCAAAGGTCATGCTTTTAAAGAAGAAAAAACAACTAATATAAAAATTAAATATTGCTTCACCACAACGTACACCAGAAAACCCCAAGAACAGAAAAAAACCCGATAACCTAAAAATTCCCTTAAGAAAATTTAGCTACTTTTCTTGACTTATCGGCCAACAATAAGTCCAATCGTTCGGCAGAAAATTCGGCATAAAGTTACGATGTGCCTGATATTGTATTGCGCTTCTGAAGCCTTCCCTGATTGTAACAACAAGAACAGCAACCGGCATTTACAACACCAACACCACAAACAACGAAAGAATGAAAAAAAACATATCACCATACCTATTTTCATATCCCATCCGGCCGCGGTAACTTCCGGTGCCAGTTTGATCATTCTTTTGACCACCGCAATGTGCAAACCTGCCAATAATTAATAAAATATAAAATAATAATAATAATAATGATTTGCAAAAC
>NW_003530269.1:0-544 GCF_000181795.1 Trichinella spiralis
ACGAAACAAACATCCATATATATTTTTTTATACATATCGATGAGGTTTGTGGTTTGTATGAAAAATCCTGCTTGACGTTCATACATTTCATATAAAATACAGTCCAACTTGATTAAGTGCATAAGATTTTGGACGAAAAAAATTCTCTGTAGTTAATTAAACAATAAAATGATGGATAAGTGAATAGTAATTCTTTCGAAATTCCATGCTCACTTAACCAAGTTCAAATGAAATTGGAAATTCAACATCCAACAGATCAGCTACATCATAGGCGCGGCTTTTGATGCGGAATGTTTAAATATTTCGTTATCATTGAAATATACATTGAAAGCTTGCAAATGGAAATGAAAACAGATGGCAATTGAAGTGTCCACCAACACACTACTCGGTTTTGTTCAGATCTTGAAATAGAAAGTTTACAATTTACACGAAATATATAAATAAATTTGACTTGTAAATAATATTGCAGATTTTTAATTTTTTATTTAAATAAAATATACGACTTTAAACAATAACACTGATAAAAGAAGTCAAAACTTTGTGA
>NW_003530270.1:0-1590 GCF_000181795.1 Trichinella spiralis
GGACCTCCACTCCCGCGTCCGGAGACCTAAGATTGTCGAAAAGTAAATAGAAGATCGGCTTTGGTTGCGCAATCCCTTAGACTGTGCAGCTTAGCCGGGGTCTGAACAGGCGTGCTGTCAGCCACATTCCACTTTGACGCTTTTTCAGCAACTGGCCACCGGAGTTGTGGCAGATATATGACAGGACGCTGACCTTTTCACCGCTTAATTGTTCTTCCATTGTTTTTCTATTGAGAAAAACAAGGTGTGCAACTGGCGTTGTGCAACCGTTGTTTTCGTACCAGGAGCAATGTTTTGTTGCCACGGGGATTTTTAGATAGTGATGAGCAGGTATTGAGAAAAGATTTCTCAACACCTCCCACCCCAAAAAGGTGAACCGGGTTCTATGCGTCACTGGATGGTTCCACCAGGCGGAGTGACCTTGCAGATCGGGTTACTGTTCCTTGTCTGGTTTTCACCGTCACCGATCTGATTACACCATCTTCACTCGGGTGGATCTCAATGATCCTTCCGATCGGCCATTTGAACCATGCTTGTAAATATGCAAGCATGGGCCTTGTTCGCTCGGACATCGCGCCGCTGTACATCTGGGCGGATAAACCGTGGACCTGCAAAGTCCACACCGGTATGGCTGAATGGTGGTGATTCTGTCACTCGGTCGGTTGGCAAGTCACTCATTCGGAGTCGATGTGGTTGCGTTTCGACTCTACGACATACCGGGCATGAACGGATTATCTTCTTTACTGCGCTGCTGGCTCTGATGATCCAAAATTTTGTTCTGATGGCTAACAATGTTTTGGTTGACGCCGGCATGCATCTGCCTGACGTGGTGATCTTTGATTAGCAGCTCAGTCACCCGGTGATTGTGAGGGAGGATGATTGGATGTTTGGACTCTGGAGGCAGAGTTGATCGCCTGAGACGTCCGCCCATTCGTAGCAGACCATCTTGATCTAGAAACGGTTCAAATACCCTCACCCGTTCAGAGGAGTTGGGCTTAGTACCGAACTCCGTCACCTGGATCTCTCTGAGCCATATTGTTTCAGCGTCAGATAATTCCTTCACTGAAAGACTAACATTGTTTGTTCTCTCGCTCACTGGATTTTGGCAATTTCGCGCGAAGCGCAGGCAGTAGGCGGTTACTCGGATTAATGCCTCATAACGACTATACCGGGTTGGGTTGATTACCTACTCAACCCCGCAGCCATCTATTTGGCTAGCTAAGACCTTAACAGTTTTTTGCTCAACTGAGAGGTGCTCGTTGTCGTCTATTCTCGCCACTGGCTCCGTT
The DNA here is from genome assembly GCF_000181795.1 of Trichinella spiralis. Classification (NCBI taxonomy): domain Eukaryota; kingdom Metazoa; phylum Nematoda; class Enoplea; order Trichinellida; family Trichinellidae; genus Trichinella; species Trichinella spiralis. Next base: position 1,290 of record NW_003530270.1, read on the forward strand.
GGCCAGTTTTCTCTGCCTTGCATCAGCCATGGTGGGCCGTGCCACCATGTGGCTGTGTTTATTAGAGTGCCCTAGCGAACAACCTCGACTGGGAATGTCCGCTGGATTTTCCTTAGTCGGACAATATCTCCAGCATTTGGGGGGATACCGACTCCTGTATTTCTTGCACTCGATTCGCAACAAACGGCTTCCAGAGTGCAGGTGCTCCTTTAATCCACGCGAGGGCTACCCCTACTGTCGCTCCAGCAGTGATCTCCTGATTGACAGGTTAGTTCCCTCCCGAGATATTTCTTTAATTCTG
>NW_003530271.1:0-992 GCF_000181795.1 Trichinella spiralis
CATTAATTGTATATATATATATATATATATATATATATATAATAAATAAAAATAAAGAATTTCAACCATACACTCTAAAATTTGCTTGATTGCCGTGGTCTCAAAACGTATCTATTTGCTTACTTCAGTTTTCTGCTGTTCACATTTTGTGTGTGTGTTGACGTTTGCCTTTCTTTAACAACCGCTGTGCCGTGCGTTTCCACTTCTCTGCATGTGATTTTGTCAATAAAACTTATTTTTCTGAAAATATCTTTTTAACATTTTGTGGAAAACATAATTCATTTTCATCTCGACAATGGCATTCTAAAGACAATAACTTTATAATGGACAGTAATCGCAAATATTAAAACGTCTCACATGTATTTCATTTTTATAGATTACCATAATAGTTTAACATCAAAAGGATTTTTTCAACAAACCGCTTTCCAACTTAGATATTCCAGCAACAGGCAACTTTCTGTTGATGAGATGTACCTTTCTGTTGTTGTTGTTCAAAATCGTGATGAATCATTTTCAAGAAATAAAAATAAAATAAATCCTGAAAGAAAGCACAAATCTATTTTGTTGATGCATAGAATGCATTTCAAGAAAAGTGCCATACTGTTCAGTCAGTGCACACTGCTAGCCTACAGTTATTTGAAATGAAGCTGAAAAGCAAACATAAAAGCTCAAAGCATTCACATATAACTTTGCTTTTCAATTGTATAAGTCTTGCCTGAAGACAATAGATACTGGGTCAAGTTGAACAAGTCAGCAACATATCAAGTTGTGCTCCACGGCTTGCAAATTAATTATTTATATCTATTGTTTTTTCATTTAATTTATAAATTTTTCAAAATAAGTAATTCACATGTTTCATGCTGATAGTAAATACAAAAATAAAAAATCGTTTTTATAAAAAATTGATGATATGAAGCAGAAGGTACCTGATCTATGGCCAATTAGCCGCAGCAGCCAAAAGACCAGCCACTCTGGATACTGAATGGGAATTT
>NW_003530272.1:0-564 GCF_000181795.1 Trichinella spiralis
GTTCGAGACAGGGGTATATAAACGACAAGCGCAGTCTTTGGACCAGAGAAAGCAGAAAGTTTGAAACTTGAAAAGGAAAAGCGGTTGATTGCTGATCATTTGGCTGTGCTGGATCAAGAGCATGATCGCACGCTTGGGGAACGCATCCGGGACAGCTCTTGTGTCGAAGAATTGCGTAAACGTCTACAAGCCGACGAGAATAGTACGTTTTGACTGACTGATCGATTTGTGATTTATTTCACGGCTGTATATACATGTATGTACGTATATAGAGATGGATGTTGATTTCATTGCAGGTGGAAAAGTTCCCCACGCGCAGAGATTGACGTAGATATTGAAAGTAAAATTGCTTTGATTGGCGAGCCCATCTCCCATGGAAATCAACTTATTTGTTATTTTCAATTTTCTACGTCTTGGTGGGGGCGGACAAATATGATATTCTTTTCTTTCTTCCCACTATAAAGTTCGCCACTTCCATTATGACCATGTTGTTCGCGGATAAGTATTTGAGATGTTCATTTTATATGCTCTTTTTTTTACAAACTTGCACATGATTAAAAAAGA
>NW_003530273.1:0-1318 GCF_000181795.1 Trichinella spiralis
ACCAAAGGATATAAGTGAGGTTCCACCCACCAAAGGTGTGTGCCAAACCACGTCCATTCGAAAGTCCCTTCCGTTTCAACGCCTGTTGAAGATGATATAGCCGGTAGCTGAAATGACTGCATTTTCTACAAATTATGAATGGGAACTTTGTGGAAAACGATTTGACAGTCATCGATTACTGCGCAACCACGCTATTCGACATACCAACTTTGCTATTCTGCCTACCGATGGGCAAGACGATCAAGAATGTCAGTGCGCAGAGCCGGGATGTGAACTTTGGTTTCCTGCTAAAGATCTACTGGAAAAGCATCGCAGTGCTGCGCATCCAGCATCGCAAACTCAAAAAGTGTAACGGAATGAAGGAAGATTCAGAGAAATTATTCAATTTATTTTTGTTATTATTTATTTATTTACTGTTGTTGTTGTTGTTGTTTTCGCTGCTAGTACTGCTATTACTATTATTGCTGTTGTTGTTGCTCTTTTAATTTGGTGATCGAATTGATTATGACGACCAAACCGGGCCGGTTGTCATATTCAATTTTTTCCCTTCGTATAATAGTTTGTGTCTGTGTGTTTCTGTGTCTATGTACAGATAAATGTGTGCGTATGTGTGTTTGTATGTGGGTGGGTGTTTCTGTGTATTTATTTAATGGTATATAAAAATGTTCGCTTATTCGAGTTGAGTTTGACAAAAATGAAACAGATGCAGCAAAATTTATTTTCAATTAATTGTTCATGTAAAATACCAACAATCAGTTTCTGATTGTTGTAAGAACGTTATACGGATGTATGTTGTGTCTGCGCGTATGTATGAAATGCTCAAATGATCTATCGGTATATTGAACATCATTCAGAGATCAAATAAAACTTTCAACCATTTTCACTATGGTTGTTAATATGCAAATATATTCTTTTTTACTGTGTCACTAAATGCCATAAGATGGAAAGAAATGAGCAGGGTGGATTCAGCAAACATGCTGCTGCTGATCATCGTTACAGTTTGAAAAAGAGACGATCTTTACATCAACTGAACTGTATGTATATGTATATATATATATATATATATATATATATTGAAGCTTTTCCAATGTAAATGAGAATTTCAATAAATAAGATGCAATGCAATAAATAAGCTGTTGTTGTATTGATTGTACAGAAATTAATCATCATTTCCAAGCATGAATCCGATTGAATCACTGGGAAAAGATTCGTTCGGGTCGATTCATTAATGCTTGTGAAAGCTTTCGGGTAATTGACGACCGCTTGTCCACACCACATACACGCATGTGACTTGCATAATCTTTTCTTCACGTTTCAC
>NW_003530274.1:0-1304 GCF_000181795.1 Trichinella spiralis
CAATCGTTGTTGACTTCAAAAAGTTTGCTTTAAATGCTTTTTGTTTTCTCTTTTATGATACTCTTATTTTTACGTTTTACGAGTGTTTCGAACGTGAAATTGTTTGATTTTGTGATTCGGACAACAAATTGTGGAAATTTTCAGTAAAAGAGATTCTATAATTAAAACTTTAAAATTATTATTATTATTAAATTTATTAATATTATTAAACATGAAACATATAAAATAGACCAGTTTGAAATTGAAACAGTACATTGCAAAAAATGTTAAAAGTTGAAATAATTAATGTACAGTATATAAGAATGCAGGTAAGTTGAATAGATTGATGTTTTTCTTTTTATGATTTGGGAGATGAAGGCAGTCGCTTCTTCGGTGGAACGTCACTTACGATTAAGTATGTTTGCACTTGGTTGGGCTGGAGTTGTAATTTTCCCGTGACTGTCGAAGGTTCCATGGTCTGTAGAGGCGCATCGTTGACAAGAATGCGCCATTGTTTTCTCAAAATGTCCTGCACATCGACTGGAAGACTTTTCAAATTTTTCAACTTCTCCTCTTCCTCCTCTTTTGATTTGTCCTAAGTAGAAAAGAAAAAATTAGCATAAAATTGTTAATTATTATTCATTGTGATAAATTTTTTTTTCTTTTCAACTCACTTCATAGTTCTCACATCCCAAGAATTTCGGTTCTCGACATAAAAGCACTTGAAGTGTGTCGTTGCGTTGAAGAAGAAATTTTCGAATATCATGTTCATTTTTGATGAGCGTGTTATTGATGCATAAAATTCTGTCTCCAACTTTGAAATAATTGTAAGATATAGAATCTGGCAAAACTGAACTGACAATCACTTCGTTCTTGTATTCTACTTTCACTTTCAAGCCAAATTTGACATTGCGGTCGATGTTTTTCATGTCCAAATTAAAGATAACTTTCTCATATTCATCGAAAAACATTTTCTTCAGAATATCGAAAGAAAAAATTTTCTTAAAATTAAAATTTTAATCAATAAACATGACTGACTGATTGATGAAAATTAATAAAAAAATAATTAATTGACTTACTTGGTGCAAGAATTGTGCTGGTGTAATGAATGGTTAAACAAAAATGCTTTTGACAGTTTAAAAATGCTTTAAAAGTGAATTTAAACTTAATTTGAGCAAAATTTAACAAATTAGCACTTTTCAAATTTGTTGTTTTCCAACATTTTAAACTTCCCCCGCTATTTTATTAATTGATTGGATTTGGAATAATTTGTCCACATGAGACAGCATATTTGTTATCAAATTTTACATTTTATTTCACTTTTT
>NW_003530275.1:0-1379 GCF_000181795.1 Trichinella spiralis
ACTCATTATGATACGCGTTCGTGAATAGTCGCATATTCCAAGAGCTCACAATCTGAAATAAGTCAAAATGGTCAATAATGCAATCTTGTCAATTCACTTTAGTGCATTCAACAAAATAATTTTGAAGCAAAAATCTATTTTTTAAGTTAAGAAACAAACATCGCTGAATTTCAGTTAGGAAATTTGATTAGTAAAATAAATTTTTTTAACTTAATAAATTACCGGAGCTTCAATAGTAACATGTTAAATTAAATTAAATTTTAAAAAAGTAGAATTTTACTTTGTAAACAATCAATTGCTCTGTTATGATTTAAGTGGAGAAAAAAGCAAATTCGAAGCAAACAAGAATTCGTGTAAACCCGATTATTTAATATTAACAGAAATACCATCAACCAATACAGGCCCCCTCTTCTCGAAGCTCTCAACCTTTGCAGTTCACACAATATCACCAGTGGAAGAGAAAAAGTTCAACAATTAATGATTGCACAAATACAAATGCTTTTATAAAATAGATACTTCGGTTTAATAACAACAAAGCCACGGCCACTGTTGCTATTAACCTGTTCAAAATTACCAAACTAACAAACAAGCTGTTACTCTGCTACCACAACAACATCAGCTATTTATTGTCCAGTTTTGATTTTTCAAAAAAAAACCTGTTTATTTTTAAAAACGAAACGAAATGTGTTTTTCAAAATTACCCGCAATTCCAGGGAAATGGTGGAAATGAATTTTTTCAAAAAAAAAAAAGAAAAGAAAAAAAATCATTCAAGTGTTAATCAAGAAATTCTTACAATAATAATAATAATAATAAATGCTAAAAATAATACTATTCTAAAAAGTTTCAAAACTTAAAAATAATGGACAAAATTGCAACATTTTCAAAAAATATGCTTCGAATGCAGAGCATAAAGTAGGTTAGCATTTTTCTTGCTAGAAATATTAAGCAGAAACTTATGCTGAAAGATAGACCAAAATAAACAAACAACTTCAACTTGTGCAAACAAGGCAATGGGGAGGGGACAAAATGTGCATTTCACGTTTGAGGTGGATAAAAATTTTCATTACAATCAAAACGTAGAGACATACATGATCTTTCTTACCTGCGATAGTTGAGGTCTCAAATTTACGACATTCATATCGATGCTGTCCTTGTGCAACCGATTGACCAACTGGCACAAAAACACCCCATCCCGTAAAGCCTGAGCGAAATCCAGCAACGTGGCTTTGGGGTACAAGCACGACGGTTTTCGTCCAATACACACAACGACTAACCAAGCCGCACATTGCGCCACAGTCAGTTTCCTCTTCCATCACCGGTCAGTTGAATATATAGTAAAAAAACAAGACATTGCCGCACTAATGAACACTGGGACTGA
>NW_003530276.1:0-882 GCF_000181795.1 Trichinella spiralis
GGGGGGGGAGGATAGAGCGTTCTACCACAGGGGTTTTTTCAGAGGGGGGGGTTTTCACCTTTTTACAAAAAAAAGTAAAGGATCGAATGGATTGTAATTGTAGCAGATTTCGGTGAGGTCAGTCGGAGCAGCGTTCGTAGAAATTTTGACAACATATTGGTGCTTGTTGCTGTCAGTGCGTTTCCAATGTGATATGACAAAAATTAGTGAGAAGCTTTTGTTTATAATAGCTGTGGATTACGTCATCCCATGAAGCTTGTACCGTTTGCAACCCGTGTCCGCATGGACGTAAAGGCGTTTCCTAGCCGTCCCGTGTGCTTTTGCTTATCACAAATAGTATCGTTCATCAGTAAGTATTGAATTTGATTAATTAGATAGCTGGAAGATGCGAGTGTTACATGGATTAAATTTGAATATCTATCTGAATATGAATATGAATACATGAATATCTATAATAACAGATAACATCATTAGCTGAACTGTTCTCAAGTTCCTTTCGTTCTGGACACCGTGATTAGTCATGTTCACATCGGTTTGTTCTAAATGTGGCATCACAAACATCCGTAAGTATTTAACTTGCTTCTGATTGCAGTTGGATACGTAAAATGTGCACATTTTATCCATGACAGCATTACATTAACATCAAGCGAATCAAATGGACGTAAAGGCGTTTCCTAGCCGTCCCAGTGTTCCTTATCACAAATAGTAAGAAGGAATTTGATATTATGACAGCAATGAAATATGTTAAATAAAGAGAACAGGTCGCTGTACATCCCAGCATTTTGTTCTTGATAGCAATGGATTACGTCATCAGAAAATTTTTGTTTAGTCGCAGTTGATGGCCCTCTCAAATTGCGGTTCCTACGGTTCTGATGTTTTTCC
>NW_003530277.1:0-600 GCF_000181795.1 Trichinella spiralis
GAAAAGAAAGATTTAAGAAGATTAAGAAGAAGTTTAAGAAGCGATCGAAATTGAAGAAACCAAGAAAACTGAAAAAGAAACAGCCGCTAAAGAATCAGCGTATTCTCAAGAGACAGAAACGGATATTACATCACGGAAACTGGCGTTGGCTAGTGAAGTTACAGCGATAAATGTCGATCAGCTGGACATTGTTCCCATCAATAGCTGAAGAAACAGACGAAAAACCAGAGATAACGGTTGAACCGAAAGGTGAAAAGAAAGATTCAAAAAAGATTAAGAAGAAGTCAAAGAAGCGGACGAAATCAAAGAAAACCAAGGAAACTGAAAAAGATATAGCCGCTAAAGAAGCAGCGTCTTCTCAAATTCCAGAAACGGATATTACATCACCGAATCTGGCGCTGGCTAGTGAAGTTACAGCGATAAATGTCGATCAGCTGGACATTGCTCCATCAATACCTGAAGAAACAGACGAAAAACCAGTGATAACCGTTATACCGAAAGGTGAAAAGAAAGATTCTGAAAAGACTAAGAAGAAGTCAAAGAAGCGGACGAAATCAAAGACAACCAAGAAACCTGAAAAAGATACAGCCGATAAAGAAG
>NW_003530278.1:0-1671 GCF_000181795.1 Trichinella spiralis
CTTGGTGGTGGGTAAATGCGTATATTTCCGAGGAGTAATTAGTATCTTTTATATTAATAGTTATAGACGTCTTCCAGGATGGTTGCTCTGATGATTTGGTCAGCAGAATGCGCAGCATATATACTTCTGCATTTGCAGCGAGTTAGTTTCATGCATCTAGGTCATTTGGAATTTGAAATGTAAGACTAAGGAGAATGTTCATTCTAAGACAAAGTTCTAGTTTAGACGTTAGTTGTCAGATAGTTTAAATGGATAGGATGATAACTGTCAAGGTCCTCTGTGCAGTACCAAACATCTAAATACCGACAGTTGACATATTAGACATCCTCCCCCATTTCCAAATTTCAGATGATCAATACAAAACTTTCAATGTGCAAATTCACATTTAACAACAAGCAACAAGCTTTGCGCAAGTGACAAACCTCCGATCATATCTATCACTTCGAACTCTATACGACTGACGCCAACCATAGCGGTCTCGACCGTGTGGAGTTCCGCGGGCAATCTCAACTATCAATCTAAAATTCACAAAAGTTTAATTTAGAAAAGAAAGAATCAACAATAAAAAAACAATTCTTACCGTTCACCAAACATTTCCCGGCCGTTCAATTCATAACAAGCGTCATCTGCATCTTCGGTGTGTTCAAATTCAACAAAACCATAACCATTCTTCAGAAATATTTCTCTTATTCGACCAAAACCACGAAAAAATTTTTCTATATCCCTTTCAGTTGCTCTGTAAGGAATACGACCAACATAAACACGAGTACCCATCTCGCACGAAACAAGCGTCACACAAAGCCACCGTTGCCAAAACGAAGTACACAAATTTACTGTTGATTGACAACACGTTAATACAGTAAACCTACCTGAAAATCTAATTCTACATAAAGAACAGTTGACACTAAAAAGATTATAGAATTTTGCTAAAAATTATTTCATTACATTAAGATAATTTTAAATATATTATACAGTCTTATAAATAATTATCTGTTTTTGCAAACGTTCTATATTTTTTGACTACAGTAAGATAGCTGATAACTGCGTTCAAGAAATTTCTATTTTGATGCTCAGGTAAATACGCAAATCTTAATATTTGGCGGGAAGATGACTCATCTTTATCGATTTGCTCTCGATTCATCAAAAATAGAAATCTCTTTTCAGTCAAATGATCAACTGTTAGAGTCAGACTAGCGACAGTAATCTGACGTTCAGGTATGAATAGACCAGACGTTCGTTCGTCCGGCCAATAAGTAAGTGGACTGTATAATAAAGAGTGGATTTGGTGTATCTTCCACGGCGTGGGCAGCGATCGGGGTCCAAAAACTCTCGTCGATGGCGATCTCCTTCGCGGACGTCTTCCGGTTCCCTAGCTCCGCTAACTCTGTACGTTGCGACTGCACGCTCGAAGTGTACGAATACCCGAGCTACTACCGTTGTTCCTAACGGTAAGTCGAATGCCCTTCAATAAGGTACCCACGAGTCTCTCGCTCGATCGTCCTTCCTTGCACTTCGACTCGGTTCGTCCACACTTCCCAATTCGACTCTTCGGAATACGGCAATACTGCAACCAGTACTGCAAACCACGTATTCTAAAGCCGACTTCTCGCAACCAACGCGTCCTCTTGTACAACTATCGTACCACTGACGCATACACACACAGACGTATCT
>NW_003530279.1:0-818 GCF_000181795.1 Trichinella spiralis
GACGAAACGAAACGTCTGGTCTATTCATACCTGAACGTCAGATTACTGTCGCTAGTCTGACTCTAACATTGGTCCTCCGAGCCGGATCAATCGAAAACCAGCAACCTACGGATAGTGGATACCATGGCGTCCTCTGCGAAATCACGGAGCAAGAAACTCGTGGCCCTCAAAGATCGGCTGAACCGACTGTTGGCAGAACTGGATGAGTTGTGCATCAGTTCCGCCGATGTCTTTGAGGTGGAAGAGCAGGTCTCGTTAATGGAGGAGTCGTTCCGGGCCGCAGACGCGCTCCAAACCGAAGTGGAGCTGGACCTGGAAGGTGAAGAGCGGCAAGCCGCGATAGATGCCTGGGCGTTATGTCGCCAGAACTACCGTGAGGGAAAGGCTCGTGCACGCGCAAGGATGGTTGAGGCGCGCGGAGAAGGCCCCATCGGTAGCGGCAATGTTAGCGCGGGCATGCCGGCGGTTCGGTCCAGCAATGGGAGGTTGCCGGAGGTAACTCTCCCGAAGTTTACGGGGAAGGTGTTGGAATTCCCTTCCTTTTGGGCCCAGTTCGAGGCCAACGTACACAAACGGAATGACTTGGACAACGCCACCAAGTTCACCTACTTGTTGTCCAACACCGAAGGGACGGCGAGGAACGCCATTGAAGGCATCCCGCTCACTCCAGAGAATTACCCCCAGGCCGTGGACATTTTGAAGAAGCGTTTCGGTCGACCGAGACAAGTGATACGCGAGCATTTGGCTGCCCTATGGAGGGAGCCAGCGTGCCGCGAGATGTCGGCGCGGGGCATCCAGTCCCTGGTGGACGAAGTGAC
>NW_003530280.1:0-1505 GCF_000181795.1 Trichinella spiralis
TGAAGCATCTCGTGCAAGACACCGACGTCGAAAGGCGTCTCGTTCGCCGTTCGCAGTGCGGCGATCAACTTCTGCAACCAACTGAACCGCCAAAAACTCTGCTCGGCCAACGGGAACTGCGCTCTTGATCACGGCTGGACTCGGCTACATGACCACGCATCATCTTTTTGCTGCTCGTCCTGTGCAACTGGAACCTCTTTGGACTGATTACAGTCGGCCGACGCGACCACATCCTTGCACAGTTCGAGCCAGTGGGCCAAATTTTCACTGCCCAACGATTGGACCAAATTCAACAAAATCTCTTTCAAATCCGAAACCGCCGACGGATCATCTTCGTCATCCAAAGCAGCAAACAAAGCACCCTCGATACCAGTCTCCGGCAACACACTATCCTGAATAGATGGTGCAGACAAATAAGATGCAATATCCGTTGCTGAAGCACTGCCTTTTATACGTACTTTGGCTGCGTTCAGCCCTTCGGGAATTAAAGCCTGCACATGCTGGTGAACTTGACGAGCTTCACGCTGCACCAGCTGTCTCAGACAACAAAAAGCCGCACGACGCAATATTAAATGACAACTTGTAAAAAGTGACTACAAAATAATATACTGCCGTTGAAATGTGGCAAATAAATTCAGCTTTTCTGCACTTTCTTACGCAAAGTCGACGAACCAAAAGAGAAAGATCGACATGCAGAGGAGCGAACAGATAAAGCTGCTGATAGCAGCCGATGGACTGCGCTTGGACAAATGGATCCGGATGAGCACTCATTATTGCACTGATTACCAAAAAATTTGACCTTATTCTCACAACACTGCCAACATTATCTGAAACATAATAATATGCAAAACAAACAAACAAACAAACAAAATTCTTTTCACTTTGCAGCTCTGGACCGACGGTGGTGATCAAAGCGGCAACCAGTCGACTGACGCACTGACCAACGTCGTTGGCCGTGAACGAACTCGACGATAGCAAAAGATTCAGACAAACATTCAACGTCGGCTCTACAAAACTGCGATACATCGGACCGCCGGAATCGGCAATCAAACGCAACGAATACAACGCCCAAACCTGAAGAATGAACGTGCAAAAAAAGCAAAATATACCAATAAACAAGCGAACAAAAGTAAAACATCATCACTTGAACAAGCTGGGAGCTGGGTATCCTGAGCCAGCGCCAAAAGCACGCTGACGCTGACGTCCAACTGATGACCACTGGGCCAAGCCTCCGACGTAACGATGCAAGCAGCCCCAACGCCAACGAATGGGCCGGGTGCGAAGGGTTCGCGTCACGACAAAGCTTCAACCTATTGCAGAAAAAAACAAATAAACAAAGTCACGCTCGACAACTGTACAACATACTTGTCATAGCTAACTTGGGACCATTTCGGCAATAAATTGCGGCTCCGGTGCCACTTGGGGCCAGACGGGCGAACGCCTCCGCGGGCCGCGTAGCGCAGTACCACTGACGAGCAGAGCAGCAGGCTGGTCACCAAGTTCAA
>NW_003530281.1:0-1311 GCF_000181795.1 Trichinella spiralis
AATTTTTTCCTCTTGCACTTATAGTGATTGAATTTCTAATTATCATTTAAGAAAGTTATATATTTTTTATTGGTTCTGGTAGACAAATGAAATTTAATTATTTTTGATGTCAATTTTTTTTAAAATGAAATTTACTTTTCAATGCTCAGCAACAATAATATCAATGGTAAATCAGAGAGAATAGCGTGAATAATGAACAACGGCAAATAACATATAATACACAAAATATAATAAAAAACGACCACTTGGAAGGTGGCATTAAATCAGCTCTGTCATCAGGAGGTACATTAAAGCTTCAAGAAACCACTCCAATGTACGCCTGTTGCTGATGTATAAACCCTTATACATCATACCCCGTCGTTGGTTTTCAGCGTACCTATTACTTATTTGTCTGATGGAACCAGCGGCAGGATTTTTTGAATGCAACTGGTTAATTGGCGTTTCTATCACGGCTTGTTCTTCTTAAAGAAAATGGAGTAGCCTGTGCAATCCAAGCTCAATTCCACCCGCTATTTTGTTGAGACGATTATGCCAGCCTTCCAAGTGGTTACTGGTCCAGGTATTTACACTATGTACATTCCAAGGCGGCTGTTTATCGTCGGTCCTGTCTAATGTAATGTAATTCAAATTTCTCACCCCAAATTCAATTTTTATCCCTTGAATTGAACTCGCGGTCACTCATAACACAAAAAGATATGGCTTGATTTAGATATTACAATCAGAATTCTGCTTACCTCAGCACACATCCAATATTTATCAACACGATTTGTACACTTCAGGGTGTAGAACAACTTTTATTTCTATACTAACTTCTGTTAGTGCCTTTTTGCAGTCACAAACTAAATTTCATCATTATTTGTTTCCACCTTCATTAAAAAATGTCAAAACAACGACAAGGAAATGAACACAAGGAAGCTGACCGTAAACACAGCAATAAACGAAAGTAGAATTAGCAGTCTTGAATTTTTTTAAACTGCTTTTGCTCTGATCCCGTTTTGCGTCAAGCCAAGTCAGCTGGGTTTAGCATTATGCTCGATATCACTAGCTTGCTTCTTGCTCTATGATGTACATCTCGTTTACTCTAGTAATAGTAATACTTGTACTGACATCTATGAAAAATCCTGCCCGTTCCCAGTTCATAATTTCAGCAGGCAAAAATTTGAGACGGATGATGATATCTGATATTTGATTCATCAGTTTCTTGTAATTACTTATTACAAGAGACAAACAAATACTGCGACAGTAGTTTCGCTCATCAGCTATACGCTCGAATGCCTCAGCACCTGGAATTCGAACCGCAAGACCGGAAAA
>NW_003530282.1:0-998 GCF_000181795.1 Trichinella spiralis
AAAAAATTGGACTTTTTAATTCAAGTTCTGGTTTTTTTGTTTAATCTTTTTTTACATGCACCCGTGCCTAACTATTTGGAAAGGGCACCATATTTTTTGTAGGTGAGGACATTACTCTATTTGCACATATATAATACATGGTTATACTCTTACGTTTAGATATCAGTAATTGATAAAAAACATTGATGTTTCATTTAGTGAACATTGGGCTGTTCTCGACGTAAAAGGGCAAGTTATGGTATATTGTCTACAACGGTGACTCAGACTATGTTTTAGTGTGTAAACTGTTTTCTGTCTATGTTTTCTCACACCCTGCCTTCTGACATGATTAACCAAACTCAAAAATCAAAATCTGTGAACTCTGGCACTGGAATGCAATTGCTTTTTTGTTGTACAGAACAACTGATAACAACTGTTGCATTTATACCACATGCAAATCTCAAAGCATACAGACACTGGCACTAGAATGCAATTGTTTTTCTGTTGTATAGAACAACTGACAGGAACTATATATTAGTGCGGTTAGGTTTGGTTACAAAGTATGGATGCTGTGTGGCAACCATGGCTACCCATATCATATGATTACTTATCAAGGTAAGGAAATCCACGCATCGAAAGTGCCATTCAGCACCAGAGTTATCAGTAATATAGTTGACATTATTCAAGAATACTCCAATACCAAAAGGCATACGTTGTATTTTGACAACTTTTTCAACAATTATGAGCTGCTGGTAAAGTCATCCGGATTGAAAATGAGAGCTATTGGAACCACCCGACCATGCCGCAGCAATGGTGCTGACGCAGTGATGTTGCCGGACAAACAGCTAATGAAACAAAAGCGAGGTGCTTATGACTTTTGAAGTGATGGAAATGTGAATATAGTTATATGGCATGATAATTCCATCGTCAGAATCGTCAGCAACTTCCTGACACACAGGCCGTTGCGCAATACGCAACGAGGCCAACGAATTGAAGTACAAATGCTGAACATTGTAAGA
>NW_003530283.1:0-561 GCF_000181795.1 Trichinella spiralis
TAGGGTCACGGGAATACTGAAAAGCTGCGATAAAAGCTGAGGAATTGGACTGAATTAATTTATAAGTGCGTAGGCATCAATTGTATCGAATAGGTCGTAAGGTACTAATGAATTTCGTAGTCACGTTAGGTGCCCTACTTAGGTGATATGGAATAGAATAGAGAGGTAATACTCGTATTGGGTGAGGTGGTATAGGCAGAATAAATTCCTTAACATTGACACCAACACACACACACACACGGTACATTGCCAACTGTCACGTTTTGATTTTGACGGAATTACATCAAAAAATAAACGTTTCACAGAGCAACACTATTGCAATGAAACCGTTTAATAATACAAAGGCACATTTTGATATCATTGTCACTTGCCACACTGACAAAATCACAACAGCACCTCAACACTGATCATTTAATAAAATCGCGTTGTTCATCATACACACACACAGACAATCACACACAACGCAACGATTGCTGATTGCATTACAACAACACACACACTAGTGTTTATTGAAAAACAAAATGCTGTTGATAAAAAACATTGAATCCACCACAGGGCGAG
>NW_003530284.1:0-1236 GCF_000181795.1 Trichinella spiralis
GATAATGTCGAACAGATTCACCTATCGCACGTTTCGCATAGTAACATATGGCCAGTGTTTCGAAAGTCAGCATGTGGAGCTGCTCAAGAGGATGATCGAAGAGCTGGAGGGAGTTCGGACAATAGACGTTTTAACTCGGGGAAAATTGTCCACCAATAAATGTACTTGGGAGCAAACGCTGGGCGTACTGGTGACGTGAATGGCAACGGTGAGGTCAGCGGTCGCAGTGACGTGGTCAGTGAAGCCAAAGCTTGGATGATGATTTACCAGCTCCGTTACGAGGATCCGCTGGACCGCTACCTGAGCGGTCGGTGGGAGAGGGAGCTGGAACGAAAGTTGACGGCGGAGAGGTTGGTGAACGCGAGCGTGTTGATCGACGTGGCCATATCCCATTCGCAGACTCTGGACGTGGAGTTGTCGAAGAATGGTCAAAACTTGGCACCACGAGTCACCGCCTGCTTCGTCGTGCTGATCACCTTCGCCACAGTGTGCACAATTTCCCTGTTGAAAAAAGACAACGGCTGTTACGTGATCGACTGGAACCGCAGCGCACCGTGGTTGGCAGTAGCCGGAGTGTTCAGCGCCGGCATGGGCGTTTCAACTGCGGTCGGTTTGCTCAGCTTGTTGAAGGTTCACTTTTGTGAAGTTGTAGCTGTCATGCCGTTTCTTGTCATATGTGAGTTCATTATTTGATTAATGAAATTATCGTAACGTAATAGTCAGTCATTTCAGCCGTGAGATTGGATAATACATTTCTAATGCTCTCTGCAATGTCCCATACGCAGCCGTCGATCGCGGCTGAAAGTCGCATCCCCGATGCGATGGCTGAAGCGGCAGTGTCGATCACAATTACAGTGCTGACGGATGTGATCAGTTTTGCTGTAGGTTATTTAACTGACTTTCCAGCCGTCCAACTGTTTTGCTTGTACACTTGCGTGGCGATGATGATTTCATTTTTGTATCAGCTGACATTTTTGCTTGGACTGATGGTTCTTCACGCGAGAAATGAGGAAAAAGGCAAACACGCTTTGCTGCCATGTTTCAACACTGTTTCCATCAAACAGTTGAGTAAGTTTTTGTTTTTTGCTCAATTGTTTCTCTGTTAGTCTCGAAAGAAGACAGTTTTGTTTCATTCGTCATTTTGAAATCAGATGAAAATGATTGGCTGCGAAAGTTGTTTTGCGTTGGTTCGTCAACATTGACAAATCACGGTCGACCAGGGTTTGATGCCAATGA
>NW_003530285.1:0-1315 GCF_000181795.1 Trichinella spiralis
GATATTGTATGGCCCGTAGCACTGACTTATACAGATGCACCTAATTTCTGTCATTGAGAAAATAACTCAATGCCCATCAATGTTGTCAGTATTGATAAATGAAACAACGCCTGAATATTATACGTGATGATTGAGTGGAAGAACGCATATGACAACTTCCACCTCCTCCATCCTTCAACTTCTTGCCCATTCCTTCCTGCTATGATGTCCCCCCTCCTTTCCTTTCTAATGATCCCCATCATTGAGCTCGTAATAATACAAAGCTGAACAGAGATCGCATTCAACTGAAAATTCTGCCCCCCCCCCCCCTATTTCGAATTGAATGAACAGTACTTAGCTGTTTTTATCTCATATAAATCTAATTTCTCATAATTTCTGTCGACTAGCAATATAACCAAATCCAGGCTACTCCTGATTCTTTTGTTTTATTCTTTTTATGCATAAAATGCAATACAGAATTGTCACCCGCATAAGTTTCTTGAATTCATTGCAAATCGGTCAGTTACTGAATTTCTGCGATTAGGGTTTTTCTCACATTGTATGAAGCGCGCTGATGCAGTGCTTAACCAAGTTTGTAGTCTTGCTATAAATTATCATAAGGCGCAAACGAACGTGGAGTTGAGCTGTCAAGCGGCATACCCCCTGGAGCAGCCGCTTACCATCATTATGTCTACGCTGCGCAGTTGTTAACTTCTGTGCTGAGATAAACTGCATATTACAAAATTTCATGACAACTGTTTAATTTTCCATAAATCTGAAAAAGTATTTTATTTTCGCAACTGTTTTCAGTGGGAGCTATTTGAAATTATAATTTTGATTAGAAGAAAAGCATTGATAAAATATAAATTTTTGAACCACCTTGTACTTTCTAGCAACTAAATTACACAACATGCATAAATACGCAGTGATAGCATTTCCGTTTAATTTTAGTAATTTGCGATGCTTTATGTTAATAAGTTTACGTTTTAGGTAATGTTAGGGAAAAAATTTGCATAACAATGCAATATTACGTAGTAATAGGAAGTGTGTAAATAAAAACGTAATAAATTTTATCGTCTCCTTTCATAGTGTTGCTCATAATGTTCATTTTACTGCGCTATTACTGATGGAAAATTAGGTTATTCTTCCTGAAGCAAAGTAAATAGTCATTTGCATAATTTACTTATTATACAATTGACCAAGCACATCGATTTTATTAGGTTATGCAGTTCACTGCAATGCTATCAATCTAGCACGTGGTCAACTATAATTCCGCTTTTCAACACCATCCATGAATAACTGGTAAGTTGGATTTGATATTTTGGTGGTGGCATGC
>NW_003530286.1:0-1529 GCF_000181795.1 Trichinella spiralis
TTTTTGTTCAGTTAATAAACTACTATCCTCTCAATCGTTTTTTCTGTGTTTCTTTAACTACTCCCTGTGACCGATGGGGTTTGTACTACAAGTCCACGGCTGCACAATTATGATTTAAGCAGAAATCTTAAAAAGATCTTTTGTACTTCTACGTCATAGACAGCGGATCACATTTGAAGTGTGCATGTTGCATGTCGACGTTGCATGCAACTTAGAGTCTACTGAAACAACGTTCAGGAGGAAAGGCTGAAAAAATCTCAACACTGTGGAATCCAGGAATTGTCAACACAAAACATGGAATCGGAAAAACTTCTGATTCAGCTTAACGGAGAGAATTAATCTCCATTTAAGTTTGAAATTAAAGCTGTTCTCAGAGCAAGGGACTGCCCTTTCTATCATAATGGAAAACGGTTGTTGTGATTGCATTCAATCTAAGTCAGCTTTCGAAAAATTATTATCTTTAAGACTTCTCATCCATAGTTATAAAGCTTTAAATAAAAATTTTTACAAAGAAAATATTGAAAATTACTTGACAAATGCATTCCAATGGCATGCTGCAAAGAATTTCTACATGCAATCAGAAGAAAATTCGTTTTTATAACGTAAAATATGAATATATTAAGTGAATAATAAAAATGGTAACTAAAAGTTCAAACTTAAAATGCATTATTGTGGATAATAACTGTTCAATTAGAGAAATAAGCCAATGAGAGTGTTTCGAATGACTATGAACATAGCAACAAAAGTGGATTAGAGAAAGTGCAATTAAAAATGAGTACGTGCAAATCATTTGTTGTTAATAACGTTATCAAATTACAATGAACGAAATTACACATAATTATATTATTATGTCACACCTTCTTAATTATTGGGGAGATAACAATGCTAAGACTTAAACAAAAGTGAATGAACATCTGGTCTGATATACAACAATAAATTACAAAATTAAGCTAAAGTTTGTTTATCATAACATCTATGTAGGACATCAGTGAAATCTACAGCTGGAAGAACAAAGCATTTCTTGTGAACACAAGCAAGTACGGGTCAGTAAGCTTAGCCAATGAAACAGCAGAGAAAACGATATCGTCCTTTGATGTTATGGCATTTAGATGAAACTCATTCTGCAAATCGGAAGAGCGAGAAGAATGTCGGATGTACGGGACGAGAACAAGGCGCCAAAAACCAACGAAGACGACCGTGCAGCAAAGGGAAATATGCAGGCACCATCGGTAAAAAAAGAAAAAAATCGTAAGTAGCAAACTTTGACCAATTTGTACAATAAGCAACAGAGGAAAAGTAACAAAATGCACTGAGAATCATTTGTACGTGTTGCGTAGGTTCATTGGAGAAAGGCATAAAAATCATCTCATCTTAACATCTTCTACTATCAGTGCATAGGCTAGAAATTTAACTGGGAATTGAATTCATTAATAACATAGTGATTCTGAAATTTCTTTCATAAGGCTGCTAAAGGGAGTAAACTGCGGTATATTGCATGACTGCATGTCATTTCAAAATTATTTGCTTTA
>NW_003530287.1:0-891 GCF_000181795.1 Trichinella spiralis
CCTATGGCAATTCTTGCACCTGTCTAGAAATGACATTCCATATGTCATATGCTGGGAATAAACAAACTGCATCAGTTTGCAGATATGCATCTTTCATAATGCAATGGACTAAGTCACATATTACATATGCGTAGCTCGAATAGAATGCCGCGAGCCGTCCTGGAACAGTTGGAGCAAATAAGCATAGATATGCTTACTAGCGAGGTGCTTCTTCAGCTTCATTCATCGTAGATAAGACTATGCTGCCTCTAGCCCACTGGGATATTTCCATACAGCTGAACAATTCATGCGTAACAGCAATTACTAGAACTAGAAATTCTTTAGCATCCTCACTCCGTTGCTCTTTCATCATGTTGTAAATTGCCTTACATCTTGATGCCATTCATTCTTTGTAAAAGTCCAGCTCGATTTTTTGCTAATGGTTAATGTTAGCTGAGCCACATTGGCCTGTAATAATCCATCGGTGGCAGATCCAACCATTCAATATGACCGTGGTTTTGAGAGATCAACAAATCGAAAAATCAAAATGTTTTTTCTTCCAATGTCTTCAACTAGCATCCACTACTCAACATATCCGCGGGGCTGTCTTCGATTGGACAGTGACTCCACATGCTGGCTTGATTGTTGTCCACACTCGTTGTACCAAGATCTTCACTCACGTTATGTATGGTGATGACCATCTCAATGGATCAAATATTTTAAGAACTGCGCTCAACAGCAATTGCTTCGTATTGCATGAAGCACCCGATCGACACAACGTTCCTTTTCCAGCAACTTACTACGTCACACCTTTATGTGATGATCAAGTTTCAAATTAGTTCTTACTGTCTGAAACAATTCGTTTTAAAAATATTTTCCCCTTAACATCTTTTATAAATGTTTATCCTAAAT
>NW_003530288.1:0-1568 GCF_000181795.1 Trichinella spiralis
AAAGTCGAGGCTACCCTTCTTGAATTAACGAGATTGTACGGCACGTGCATATCATTTTAAATAGACGGGGACTCCCCTCAAAGCGGATGTGAGGTTAGTTCCAGATAATTGTGTCAACGCGCCATAGTTATAAGCTTGTGTGGTGTTTTGTTTCAAATTAAAAGCATAGTTGGCGTTCATTATGAGTGTTGTTCCTTCTACAGTCGCAATACATTACAGAGATGAATATATTTTGCTGCTTAAAAGATTTTCTTAAATAGCCTTTACACGTAGAATGTTTATATCATTTTTACGCAAAAGCGTTTGAACATGTTAAAATTGAATTCATAAACAATTTTTCCATGTAAATATAAAATGTTTATCAAAGCAAAGCGCTGAGTCAATAATTGCTGGAATGTTTGGAAAATTAAAAATGTAATTGTCAAAGGCAATTATAATTTTGAGTAAATACAAGTAAATTTATATTATACTTTATTGAGTTTTAGTATGTTATGTAGAAAATAAGTTCATGTGTATTATTTTTAAATTTCTTATGTAGGTTTCATTGGGGAATGTAGTGTTGCTCGAGTAACAGAAGGCATTGACGTACCCCGTTAATTATTGCTTTTCTTTCTTGTTATGCATTAATATTTTTGGTACTAAATTTATTAAACTAAAGACATTTAAAGTATTTCCTAAAATCACCATAAATTATTGTCCATTAACAGCACTGCTAAAATGAAATCATGCTACTATATTTTGAAATTAATACCAACAACAAAGATGTAAACAGTTGCTCAAGCAGCGTGATGAAACTAATTATAATTATGTCTTGGCAAAGTGAAATGAACTTATATATATATATTTATTTATTTATTTTTATGATCAATGTTTGTAAATATAATTGACTGTATATATTAGCTTAGCAATTAGAAGAAAAAGCATAAACAACGGTAACTGATGGCCTCGAAACAGATAATTTACTTGATTCGTCTGATGCTCGTCCATATTTCTAAATTATCATGTTACAAATAAAAAATACCGTAACTGTAGGCCATTTTATGCAGTGAACCCGTTTTATAAGAAAAGTGATGAAGCTACAAATTTCACTCCTAATTTTTTTACTTCAAACTGTAAGTACGGTTTATTAACACGTCATTGAAAAATTAATTTAAACAGCCGAAAACAAAAATATTCATTGTTAATCTTAAAAAAATAATGATGTTTTTTGTTAACATTTTTAAGCAATGACATATACATAACAAAAATAAACAGTGAACACAAGCAATCAAAATGCAATACAACATTTAAATTTCATTTTTGATGGTAATTTTAGCAGCGATTTATAATCTAAAGAAGTTAACTTCCTATTTAAAAAATAGGCCATAAATTTTCTTTTAACCAAATACAATTTAAAATTTAAAAACCGTTTAAACAAGTATCCAAATTTAGCACAAATATTTTGAGATGTTTACAATTTCAGACGTTTACAGAAGAACGCTATGCGTGCGGTTTGCCGTATTTTAAGCCGATTTTGAATTTTCACGCAAGTAATCGAATAGTTGGTGGTTTCGAAACGAAGCCTCATT
>NW_003530289.1:0-1144 GCF_000181795.1 Trichinella spiralis
TTCAGCAGATGATGATAACTATTTATATATTCCAACTTTTTTCTATTGTAGTGAGAATTAGATGATTATGAATGAGCAAGTTCTATAAGTGGTTGATATCGTACGTTTTACAAAAGAAATAAATCGAAATAATCAAAGATGAATACGAATTTTCAAAAGTGATTTACAATAAATAAATAAATAGAAAATACAAATTCAAGCAGTGTTTTATTCAAAAATTTTCATTTCAATTATTCACATTTCGATAAAATGAAAACAAAAAATAACAACACAATTGTGTTTGCTTTTCAGGTAAAAAGCACTTTGATGATTATTATTTATTGGCGTATTTATTTAATACGGAGAGAAAAATTTGCATA
Organism: Trichinella spiralis; assembly: GCF_000181795.1. NCBI lineage: Eukaryota > Metazoa > Nematoda > Enoplea > Trichinellida > Trichinellidae > Trichinella > Trichinella spiralis. The sequence goes on from NW_003530289.1 coordinate 360, forward strand.
TATTCACATCAGATAGCAAAGATTTCAAGATTAGCAACAAACGGAGAAAGAAGTTATTTTTTAAGTAAGTTGAAAGTGAAATTTCTTTCTTTTGAAAACAAAATTTAAAAAAAGCATGCATTTTTATCAATTTTGTCATCTATTAAGATATGAGAAACTTTGAAATTAATTAACCAATTAATCAATTAATCAATCAATCAATCAGTTAATTTTATTATAATAAATGAAAATAATAAAACTTTCTTTCATGTTGTTATTTTTTTTCTTTTGTTGCTTGATAATAATAATTTTTAATTCTCTATCCATGTCTGTGGGTGTGTGTGATTTGTAAAATGAAATTAATTTCATTTTTCAAATTACCCTCAAATTGATCCATTTGAAAAAGGGTAGGGGGTAGTGGAAAAAGCGAAAGTAGATTCAGTTGCTCGGATGGAAAAACAGTGCGACACTCTTCTGTGTGTGTGTATGTCTGTGTGCAAGGGAAATGTGTAAAATAGATGTCCATTGTAATTAAGCTGAGATAAATTGGAATTGCTCGTTGTCATTAAGCCGGCTAAGAAGAGATTGATGCGTCGAATTCGATTTACCGCCAGTTTCCTATACAATTCCTAGAAACGGCTGATAAAATTGAATTAAATTCTAATAAAATCTCATTTTCTCCATTTTCAATGGTCAAGTCGAATCACATGCTAAATTTGCTTCACATGACCAACAGGCTGATTTGTTTTATGCGAAAAAACTATTCTTTACTTTTCCAGTAGATATTTTTCCTTTTTTTCTTTCCC
>NW_003530290.1:0-1062 GCF_000181795.1 Trichinella spiralis
AAGGGAAAAAACTGAAAATTTTCTCGATTGCTAACAAAAGAACATATTTGCAGCAGCGTTGAAATTTGATATATGTGCGGATGCTGGCATTTTGTAGTTGACACTACCAATTCTTTCTGACTACTGCAGCTGTGGGCAATTCGTCATATGTCCATTTTCCCTTTGTACTAATATCCCTTTTAGCAATTCATGCGATGCGATGGGAAACGCGATAATTTCTGACAATGGCCAAATCACCATATTCATAAAACTTGAAACATTCCCAGCAAACAGATACTTTGTCTGACGAGCAGAAAAATTTGTTACTTGGCATTTACTTGAACAGTATTTAAGTCTCTAACAAATGAAAATTTTCTTTGCCTGTTCTATTTGGTATTCTCGCTGTGGCAGATGTGTCTGAATTGGACCTTGTAACATACCGTGGAGATGGTTCATCTCTTGTTTATGCAATGTACCGTAAGGGTCCGCACTAAAATAAAAGTGAATTTTGGAGAAGATATTAAATTTAAATCTGAATAATGAAAACCACTATATAGCCGACCCTTCGTCGTTGGACAATCATATTGTAACAGTCTTATCAATTTCAACAACCTGAGTATCAATAATCTACCGTATGAGGATATATATTTTTAGAGAAGGTCGCTGGCGAGATTGCGGAATGTCGTGTTGTCGTGGCGTATTCTTTGCTTTTGTCGGCGCTGTTGCTTGTGCATTTTATTGCTGAGTAAATGAAATTTTTACTCGGTCGAATGTAAGCACTGACAAATCACTGTTCTCCCGGACTGCATTAATTAATGCATGAAAGCATAGCCTACGGAATGGAGCTGGCCGTTGTACAGAAGAAATATTGGTGACTTGAAAAAGAATATGCTTAATGTACAGCATATTATCCTATATATGAAGAATTAATTTGTTTCGGAATATGATAAACAACGCTTCAATGACGTAATATGGACACATTTGGTAGTGATAACCGTCATCCGTCATAAAAGATCATCAAATAACTGCTCAGCATATACAAGCGAGAAATCGTGTAACGAGAAGACGCACAACCGAAATGAC
>NW_003530291.1:0-700 GCF_000181795.1 Trichinella spiralis
GAAGAGAATTACAGATTGGCGAATTCCCCACGTAATAAGATAGGCAGTAGACAAATGAATACTTTAATTTGAACTTATACTTAACTTCATCAAATTAAGAAACAAATTAATAGAAAGCAAACTTTTGAACAAGATCTTTAAAATGCTCAACAGTATACACGCAATAAACCAAGTCAGTTTAAATTAAAGTAAAGCGAATTTGTTAGATCTGATCAGCAGTTGTATGTATATTATTATACACAAAAATGAAACCACAAGCAAATTTGTTAATAAACTTATAATTTTAAATTGCTAGTCAGCTTTCAAATGTATAATTTAGCTACTGCTAATATACATATAGAAGATAAACAGTAAAGCTTAGAATAAAAAAGTGACCATTAAAAAGAAACCAAAATTTGACAAATAGAATGCATGAAAATGATAACCAGTAAAATTTAAAATGCCAACAGCGAGTAAAATTCATCGCAGCAAGAACTAATGAAATTTAGCCTCAGTGTAGACCAATAAAATTTAAAACTAATCAGAGTTCTACGAAAAACTTTAAAACGAATCAAAGTGTGAAGCGGCATGTCTTTGATGTATACTCGGGGTCTACCCTATTTAGAGCCCATTTATTCAGCAATTATTGTTTAGGTTGGGTTGAAACTCTAGAAAACTCTTTATTTTGTCAATATAAAACTATAGCAATCAAAAAAATTCC
>NW_003530292.1:0-1267 GCF_000181795.1 Trichinella spiralis
GTCTCTCTGACCCCGACTCAGAGCCGCCAGACGCCCAGATAGCGATCTGGCCGGCGATGCGCGGGTATTGTTCTTGGCCTACCCGCGACTTCTGGGCACCAGCCCTTGGCCAGGTCACACCGACTAGGTCGGTGTTGTTCCGTCCGGAACATCCTCCCCCCCCGGATGGGAGAGTCACTCTCCCATCACTAACCTCGCCCGGTTTTCCGGGAGGGCATCTGGACATCCCGTCAACTTCCTCGCGAACGTTGGACGGTTCCGCCACTACTCCCGGCTTGCGATGCATCCGCCGACGGTCCTCCTTGTGATTCCACGTCGGAGCGTTCGTCCATGGTCCGCCTTCCTTGTGGCTTCGCTTCCAATGTAGTAGCCGTGTGCCGTGGTGATGCTTCGCTCTCCAATGACGCCACCATGTGGCCATCAACCGCTGATGGCAGCACCAATCCATCTCCCGATGTGGGTGTCTTCGTGTACATAGGCCGGTCGTTGCGTGACGGCAACCCGGCCTTCTGTGCTTCGGCTGCCCGCAGCCTCGATCCTCGCGCCTCATGCGCTCCGTTGGTATCCAACCGCGTTGCTCGATCGCGTTTAACGATCGACGTACCTCTGTGGGCAGCGCTCCCCAGTGCATGGGGCAGATTCGGGTCTCTGTCCACACGTGCCTCCCTGGAGGCCCTGCCGGGTGACCCGTGGACCCCGGCGTGTCCTGATTCTGATCTCTTACCAGCGGTTTCCGAGTTACTTCAGTCCGGTTAGCGTCCTCGTGTTTGCACTTTGCCGACGGGTGCCTGCTGGCGAAGCGCCGACCGTGCACGCTGGTTTGCCACACTCCCGCTGCATTCCCTTTGATCGTTGAATGCCTGGGGTCAGCGGCGTCGTCCGTCGTCGACGCCAATTCTGACTGTCCTGGTGGGCTCTGTCCCACTTGCGACAACCGTGTGGTCCTTCCCGAGCCCTCAAAACTGCGCCGCCGAGCTTGTAGTGGCTCGGCTGGCCATCCGGGTCCCTGCAGCCAGGGTTTCCCGGTTATCCACTTCTTCAAGCCTCGCTCCCCAGCGAGCTGTCGACTGGTCCGTTGGACGACGTTATGGAGGCCTCGTTGCCCTGAGTGTCGCGGGAGACTGACCTGACTCTTCTCTGCGCTAGACGTCGAGGTCTCCTCGCGCTTCTCCATAGCCTCCTTGTTCCCTTCTGGAACGTCTTCTTCCGGGATGATCTCCACTGCCTCGATCTCCCCTGTTTTCCGCAACGCCACATCGGCGGATTT
>NW_003530293.1:0-316 GCF_000181795.1 Trichinella spiralis
TTTTTCGCTTTACCGAATAAGTAAAGAAACGATCAAAGTAGTGGTATTTCATTGGCGATCACCGGACCATCGCGTGAACGATGGCAAATTGACAATCTCCCACCTATGCTACACCTTTCATGTCTCTTCACAGAGTCAGACTAGAGTCAAGCTCAACAGGGTCTTCTTTCCCCGCTGATTTTGCCAAGCCCGTTCCCTTGGCTGTGGTTTCGCTAGATAGTAGATAGGGACAGAAGGAATCTTGTTGATCCATTCATACGCGTCACTAATTAGATGACGAGGCATTTGGCTACCTTAAGAGAGTCATAGTTACTCC
>NW_003530294.1:0-538 GCF_000181795.1 Trichinella spiralis
AGTTCTGAAGCGCTTATATCGAATAGCAGAAAAGTTTCTGCGAAAACAGTGTGTTGATCAGCATAGATGTGAAGAAGTAAAATGCGAAAGCAAACTTAAAAGAATCACTTAAGCGATAAGATAATCTTTTGTTAACAGTGGAATTCAAAACGCAAAAGCTTTTTAAAAGCATCATTTGCAAAGTCTAAAAACAAATATACACATTTCCAGGTTATAACTAAAAGCTTTTTCTTTAAAACATAGTAAATGCTTTTTATGTCCATATAAGGTATTTTAATAGTAATGCACCCATATTTGGCAAAGATTTGATAAACAACAATCATCCAATCCTAGATCATAGCTGAATATCTAATCAAATGGCACAGTTATTCAGTCAATCGGTAATCAGAATAATTAGCTAATAAAATAGCAGAAGTTAGTAGGCAATTACCGAACAATACCCATACAACCAATCAGCGATCCACCAATCACAAAAATGGGTCGAATTATTGCGGATGTGGACACCAAACCTTCAGTGGACATCGCATATTTTGATGTA
>NW_003530295.1:0-771 GCF_000181795.1 Trichinella spiralis
AGATGTTTATATGAGAAATTTTCTTTCCCTCCTTCTTAACTTATCTGACATTTTGTGAAAAATTTGAACCATATTTGCCAAATGTTTTACCTGAGAACTCCTCTCTTTCACCGACTTGTGCTTTTCCTCCATCGCTAAACGATGAATGACATTACACGAATAAAATATTTTAAATGTAAGTGTGCTGCAGAGTGTTACGAGTAATCCACAACAATTCTTCATTGAATTTGCTTTTTTATCTTCTGATGAAATCTTAATTTTCTTTATAAAACTTATCGGAATGATGAATTTATGCACTACTATGTTTGAAACTATTCATAAATTTTTCTTCCGGCAGTATTGTTCGTCCACTGATATCCGCTTCATTAATTCTTCTGAATGATATCCCTTTTTTATGACTTTGCCATCTGTTTGCAAGTTTTCCTATGCTTTTTATTGTTTTACTGATTCCGATGTCCTCAGTTTCCCCTGTTCTTCAGTGTCACATCAGTTTTCATAATTCCTTATTATGTGATTACTCAATTTATATATAGCAATCTTTGTTGTCTAGACGTTGTCAGCTATGAAGTATTGGATATTGAAGATTTACTGCAAAGTTTAGATAGTTGGCCAATGGGTGTTTGTTCAACTGTTGGCATAAAATCTAGTGCTACTTATATATGGAATAGATAATTTAACTCATAAAGGCACTGAATTTAACGCATTTCCAGGTGAACAGATGATGTTTATGTTATATTGATGATGAACCCTGCCTACGGTATTATGCTTGAC
>NW_003530296.1:0-792 GCF_000181795.1 Trichinella spiralis
TTGCAATTTTCACATTCTCCTTGTTTTACGGCCCAGCTGGCCATCGCCAGAGCAGGCTGTTTCAGCGTCGGTTGAACGACATAGTTCGCTGTACGGCACACGCTCGTTTCGGGGTTCACCTCCAAGCAAACCCGACGAGTTCCGTTCACCTCCGGGGGCAGTGCGAGACGAACTGTATGCACGGTGCCAGAATTGTCACTTTGCTCAGTTGCTCGCAGGCTGAACGCCAGTTCGGCAGTCTGGCTGCTTTCGTCCGTGTAGACGGTGCCCAGCAACATGCCGCGGGCGTTGTGCAGGGTCAGATTCAAGTAACGATTGTTGGTTGAGTCGACAACAATACTAGCCTCAAAATCCGAAAGCACCGAATCCCTGTGCGAAACGGACACGTTCGCGAACTGTGTTCCGTTGATCTGAACTTGCACATCTACTGTCGGCGAACGGCGGTGCTCGATTTCTACACTGTTCAATTGGGAACGTACTCTTCGGATCCAAGGTTCGTTTTCTTGGACAGAAGTACCAAAATTTGGCTGACCAACACCGCCCGAGTGTCTGGCGTTGTAGTCGACCGTGTAAATTTGCCGTTTACAATCGTCCACTTGTACGTGCTGCTGTGATAGCTCTAGTAGATGACAATGATGCTCTATCCAGTGACTGTTTTTCATTCCCACCCATCCCATTTGTCGATCCCACTCGTCAGGTCGTTCAGGGACGCCACGTGGTAGCTTGTCCGTCGTCGTCGTCATTAGCTCGTTGCTTTTCATTCCGCATTTTTGTTGCGGAACCTTGGAAGTT
>NW_003530297.1:0-1069 GCF_000181795.1 Trichinella spiralis
GTTTCCAAACAAAACAAATATTTGCTAAGCATACGTAAGACAATCAAGTGTTATTCGACGGCTAAGAGAAGTAACCTTAAAAATTCCGTTTCATTTGATGATAATAAACAAATAAATTATTGAAAACTTCATATATTGAGCGATTAAATTGAATTTCAGCTAGTTTTGAAACAACTGTCGACAACATAATCGAAATGGGCTGAAAATCTCGGAAACTTGGTTTGCTGAAAAGTAAAATATATTGCACAAGGATGTGTATTTTGACAGAATATAGCACTAGAATGCCAATAATGATTCTTTAGTTGAATCTCAAAAACTACAGTTCAGTTTAAAGAAAGTTATCAATGGGCAACTTTCCTGTGTATTAAGATAGACAAATGGCCAACATTAAAAGCAACTTATTCCACACGTATGTGATTGTGTTCAAACAGAATTTGCAGGAGTCTCTAATCTATGGATAAGTAAACATAGCCATCAAAAGATTTCAAAATTTCAAAAAAATATTTTTCATCCGAAACGTGAAAACAGCATAGTCTATAGCCCATGAAATTTCGAAATTTTCGAAAATCCTATTTTTCTCAAAAAATAATGTGAGAATGTAGGAAAAAATTAGAAAACAACAATAAACTTGCTCTCACGCTGCCTGCTTGCGTATTTCTGGAGATATTTTAGAAAAACTGAAATAAGAATATGATTTTAATGTTGATGAAAGGAAAATAATAGTTGAAAAATATAATAGTTGAAAAGATATTAGTAAAAATCGATTTTTTTAAAGTTTATCAAGAAATCCACATTATTTGGAGCAAAAACAGGTTCTTGTTTAAATTACATTTGTTCCTGAATTTTGTTTACATATTTCCATGTTTACAGCATCCAAAATGTTTCAAATTTTTGTTAGCGCTATTTCCTTGATTGAATACACTACAGAAATAAGAATTAGTCAAATAATAATTTGTAGATGCAATTTTAATCCGACGTGTGGTTGCATTAATCTCTAAATATCACATTCGCTAACGAGTTATGTTATCATATTTCTCGAAAATCAACGGATCCTACGATGACTGCAGTT
>NW_003530298.1:0-1506 GCF_000181795.1 Trichinella spiralis
TTTTTTGCCATCTATATGGTCGATGTGCTCGTTCTGTCAGTATACCAGCACCAGTATATTTTGCAGATTAGTTTGCGCCCGTGCTCGTTATCATATTCTTGCAGCATTGTAAGTTTGATTAACTTATTTAAAAATGAATGAATTATTGAATTTATTTTTTAGAAATTCTGGGCTAGTGGAAAAGTTTTCTGATGAGGACAGTAAAGGTACTAGTAGTAGTTCCATCAGTAAAGCTGAATCCGTGAAAACAGAATTGGCTAATATAATTGCACTTCACAAAAGAGTTAAAACAGTCATGTACTTTGCATGATCTGTATCAGCGATGGAAGCGTATTTTAGTCTAGTATAATGTTTAGTGTTTATTCGTAAGCACTAAATATATTTGTGATTGTTTTCATGTTATATTTAATTCTCTCTCTCTCTCTCTCTCAATCTGTGTGTGTGTGTGCATGTGTGTCCATATGTGTATTTCTTAATGTGTTTCTAGATCTTAGCTTTTTGTTTGACAGATTGTTGCGTTAAAAATAATCAGTATACATCATGTAATGAGTATGGTTTAAAATCTGTGCATTACACTTATTATGATCAGTTATAAATTCATTATAGCATTCATATTAAATGTATAATATTGAGGTGAAGATGTTTGTTTGCATGATAAATAAAAGAGATCAAAAACAAATATTTTTGTATAAGCATGTAAAAAGTTGGAATAAATTGTTATAAGTGATTTAATGTGAAATAAGCGGACAGTTTTGAAATATTTTGTTATTTCTGTTGCTTAATATGTTTAAGAGCACTATAATATTTCCGCCCAATACCAGCGCTATTAGTCCAATACTAACCACCATGAATATATGCAGTATTTCAGGGATCATCGTTGGCACTGCATGGGAGCAGCAGCAAAGTAACTAAAATTGATTTAAAAAATTTATGACGCAAAAGTACTTGTTCATACATAAATAATTGAAGAAAATCAATGAATGAAATGTGCGTGTGCTTGCATATGAACAGTACTGTTTTCAGAAGGCTTCGTCTAATGCTAATTGCAGATATTTTTTCTCATATTATTGATTGTTGAGTTTTGATGATCATTAACGGGCAAATTGATAATCATTTTTTAAAGAAAAAATGAAATTAAAGTTTGATTTTACTTTGTCATGAGAAACCAATTTGTTTTGTTTGTTTTATTCTTTCATGGAAATATCTCAAATCAAAATTGCCATCTCCATTATTTTTATGATTAAAATTTGTAGATGTTAGAAAGATGATATTTCTTACTGTAGAGTTTTCTTTCAAGTTTGTAATGGATTTTACATACTTTTAAATATAATTAGCTTCATTTTTTATAATAGAATCAGAAACAGCAATTTGTATAATAAAATGTGTATAGTAGAAAATGAAAATTAGTTGTCATTAATGAAAAGAATTTTAAACAGTGGTCGTATTAAATTTATGAAATAATCATAAGAGACGGAATATTTGCGTTAGGCGCATTTGACAAAAGTA
>NW_003530299.1:0-872 GCF_000181795.1 Trichinella spiralis
GAAACCAAAAATTTGACATGCGATCATCAACAAACAAAAAAACAGTCGGCCATTATACAACCATTTTCCATTTTTCAAGACATAAACACGCTTTGCGGCTTTATAATGCTTTACCGGCAATCAATCACGTCATCCCTTCTTCATTGGAAAAATAATAGGTTGTCGCTGGGAGTTTTTTTCATATTTATAACGGTTGATCTTTGTTCCAATCGACAAAACCTCTTTAGTGCGCTTCTCCGCCAAACGAAGGCACGAATGGATTAACCAGCACAATTCCACTACTCACCGTATTCGTTGGGACCCATCCACCAGCGCATAAAAATAGTGTAATACGCAGGATGAAAATGATTATCAGTTGACAAAGATCCTCTCACAAACACGCACACAAACACACACATGAACAGCACAACGCAACCACCGCACTGAACACAACGCCAAACGGCGACTGCGCTCGCTCGCCTGCCACGGCTACTTTTATACTAGCGTGGTGGTGTGTCGCGTCGCAATTCGTCCAAAATAAGCCAGCGTAGTCTCTTTTCGCTCACGCCAAACGTGATTGGTAGATACACAATTTTCAAATGCTGGATGGTCTCTTTTCGCTCACGCAGAACATGATTGCTTGGCATAGAATTTTCCAAATGCTCGATAGAGTCTCTTTTTGCTCACGCCGGCCGTTATTTACAAACGAGACTCGTCTAACAATCATTCGATGTTATTCAATTGCTTTTTATTAGGTTAAATTTGTCGAAATTCCATTATTTGTTATATTGTAATATTTCATTCGCTAATTACTTCTAATAGTCAACTGGCTTCAATATTATCCGTATCAGTTCTCAAAATAATCCCATTCCAATGTTAAAATAATTTTAAAT
>NW_003530300.1:0-518 GCF_000181795.1 Trichinella spiralis
CAGCAGGACGGGTGGCCATGGAAGTGTGAATCCGCCAAAGAAGTGTGTAACAACTCACCTACCGAATTCGACTAGCTCGGAAAAATGGATAGCGGTTTGAGCTCCAGGCCCATACCTGACCGTCTCAATTACGCACTTTTTTTTCGGAAAAGGTGTAATGAACGTTGAGACGGGTAGGAAGGTCGCGACAGTGTTGCTTTGAAGAGTTTTGAGCGTGAGCTCGCTCGGAGCCGCTGTTGGTGCAGATCTTGGTGGTAGTAGCAAATATTCAAGTGAGAACCTTGAAGGCTGAAGTGGAGCAAGGTTCCATGTGAACAGCAGTTGGACATGGGTCAGTCGATCCTAAGAAAACGGCGAAAGCTTGTTCGAATTTGCGACATGAATTGTAAGACTGAATAATTATTTGTGTGTGTGTTGTGGTGGAGGCGATTGTGTCGTCACCAGTTGTTGTTGTGTGCAGTTGTCGTATGTTTTCGAAAGGGAATCCGGTTGATATTCCGGAACCGAGTAACGGAGAC
>NW_003530301.1:0-881 GCF_000181795.1 Trichinella spiralis
TAAAGTAAATTACAAATTGCTGGTATCATGTGAGCACTGTTTAAAAATTGATCAGTTAATTTATAAAATTAGCATATTATTTTTCAAATATAATAAAAAGGCAATTTCAAAAATACAAAAAGTGTTGCATATTTTTTAACAATGAAACATTGAATATTGTGGTTAGCTAGTTAGTTAGGCATTTTGAGGCGTGTGCGAAAGTTTACACCCAAAGTATGATCAATTGGCATCGATCAAAAGTGCAATTGAATATGCCAGAAATGATAAACAGCGGGTATCAATTAAATAGACTAAAAATTGCATGCCAAATTGTTCTGAAATGCAACAGACCATTGCAACGTTTTGCAAGTGATTAGTCCGCTAGAATGTATTTTCTACAAACAGAATTTCCTGTTGTTGTTGATGGTGATGATGAATTGTCCGGTTAGAACAAGCGTAGCGTAGAATAAATGGTATATGGGATTTGGGTAATTTTTAATTTTAATGTCCAATAAGGATAATACCTTTCATTTATTACTTTTTTCATCAATTTGAGTGGAATTTAACAGTTGAAATAATGACCAACCAACCAACAAATTTAACTGAAACGCATAATAATAATAATAATAATAATAATAATAATAATAACTTGCTTATATTTGGAAATTTATTTTAAAAATAAAATTCACCATATACAGAGAATATGCAATATTTAAAAATTAATAAATGAGCAGAAACAAAATTCGAGAACTACTTGCAAAAGTATTCTTCGACAACGTGCTTACACTTTTCGCATTTCACTTCACAACACCATTGAAATTTACAATTACAGTCTTGAACTTTTTCCACACTTTTCACTGTATATCTGAAAATATACACCGCCTTCTATATTTTGGGAAGTC
>NW_003530302.1:0-1219 GCF_000181795.1 Trichinella spiralis
TCGGGTATAGACAGTAGCGTCGCAAAATAAATAAAAAGGAATTAAACTTTGTATATGCAGAAGAAAATGAAGGGATATATATATACATATTTACAACGACCCAACGGTAAGGTAAAGCTGAATTGCAGATTTGACACAACCGCCTTCGTTCGATTGAATAACAGCTGCCTATAGCGTTCTTTCATTTGGTAACAAACGTTCTAGCGCCGCGCTTGTGCTAGCCAATCGCAACGATTATGACGGTGCTGAAAAGCTAATCAGAATTTGCTGAGGGGCATGGAATGGAAAAGAGAAAAGATATTTGAAAAATAATAATGAAAACAAAAATTATTTTATCACGATGACAAAGTTTTTGATCAACAAGCAAAATTTTAAAATAATGAAAAATAATCTCATGCCTCTGTATGAAATATTAAAAAATATTAAAACTATAATAATAATTTGTGCATAATATGCATTTGGACAATATTATTCATGTCAATAGTAATGCTGACAAAAAGAAAAAATGAAATAACCAACGCCAAAAGAAATAAAACTTATAAAAATAAAAAACGAGCGTGCTATAATAATAATAATTATTATTATTATTATTAATAATACAGCTTCAACTGAGACGACCCATGTCTCTCTCTCTCTTCCCATCTTTTCTCTTCATTTTTCTTTTTCCAATACGGTTCCAAAAGTTACATATGCGGCAATAAAATTTCAAAAATGAACACTATCTAAGAAAATTGCTCTTATATATATTATATATATATATGTATGTAATATACGAACGAATATACGATGCTAAATTTTTGCCGCTAACGCCGACCAGCGGCAACAGTTGAAGTTGAATATTTTGCAAACGGCTCTGCTTTCGAGCAAATTCAAAGAAATGCTACTGCTGCAAACTGAACACAGTTGAGCCAAGAACGCAAATAAAATTTTGTCCACTGTTGCAAATGAAAATTTTCGTTCTTCTCTCTGTGGCAAAGGCTAAATGCCCTATGCCTTTCTTCGAAATGCTAAGTTTGCAACAAAAAACAAAGGACACTGCTTTCTATAATGATCCTCCTCAATTATGCATAAGAACATGTACAACACCAAGAATAGTTCCCTGCAGAAGATTGGAATTCCAAAAAATCTAACTTTAATACCAAATTTTTCATGTATTCGATATGCGCAAATTCGACTGATAAAAAAAACAAATCCTTTTTTCTCAAATATGCCTACAGTT
>NW_003530303.1:0-824 GCF_000181795.1 Trichinella spiralis
TATATAAATTGGAGCAACTTCTGTATCTGAAACCACTTCAAGATTTCTAATTTCGTTGGAAATACAGTTTTTCAGATATTCAAATCAAGGCTACTCAATCTACGATATTATCTACATGTTTTAATTGTGCGCTGCAGTTAAAATTCAAGTGATGTGGAGTTGAAGGCGTAGCAAATCTACAATCTACATTTCACACAATAATTTCAAAAAGCCGTGCAAAATTATAATAATGCACAGTTACCATAATCACTTACTTTTCAGAATCTCTTTGTTTGTTTGTCTCTATTTGATCATTGATATGAATATAAATTCTGAAAGTGAATTATATTAATGCCGTCATTTAAAACTAAAAAACAGAAATGCGAACTTCTTCGTCTTCAACATTTGATGTATCTGAAAGTTAGCAATAACAACACGAGAAAAAGACCTGTCAGTTTCCATTCACCAAATTAGTAAAGTAACATGCATAGCATACCACCAACAAAATATCAAATTCAACTTACCACTATTTCCAGGTTCGTTTTAAAGAGCGGAAATATAGTTGACAACGCGCCTGACGGAAAACAAGCCAGTGAACAGAATAACCTAAAGTAATCGAAGTACTTTGATTAAACGTATAATAAGTAAATTATGCAAATGACTATTTTACTTTGCCTTCGGAAAAACAACCTAATTCGCCATCAGTAATAGCGGCAGGGCAAGGAATTTTTATGAACACGTACTAACGAGACGATGAAATTTATTACGTTTTATTTACCCCCCTTCACATTAATACGCATGGTGCAGTATTACGTAACAGAGCATTATTATGCTAATTCATTTTA
>NW_003530304.1:0-2282 GCF_000181795.1 Trichinella spiralis
AAAAAGGGGAAAATAATTCCTTTCGTTCCCATGTTTTCATCCTTTAAAAAATGATTTTCTGCCAATACTAAAAGCCAGGAAAACCAGGTGTTGATCTTCTCAAACAATAAACCCAAAGAATCTTCAGGTAAGGGGTGGGAAATATTCATAAATCTCCCCTTTAAAAATAAAGAAATAAATTGGTCCTTTTTAAACCATATTATTATCATTTTTATTGTTACCAGCCAGTTTTGATGGAATAAATTAAATAAATAAAAATTTTATTATAAAATTCATGAAATCCATTGGATTATCAATTTTTTGGCATTTAATTTCAAATGTTTCTTTTTTCCAATAAAAAGGATCCCCTTCATCTTCCTCCTTCCTTCTTCCAAATTTTCCATAGGATCAAGGTATGTTTAATGTGTGTGGGATTCAGTTGGGTTTTAAGGAAAAAAAAAAAGGATTTTTTAATGATATAAATTTATAACTGATTGAATTTGGTGCCCATCACAGAATTAAGAATTAAAATTATCATTAAAACACAAATCACAACCACCAACTTCCGTTGATCTAGCATAGTATCTTCTGATGAAATATTCGTTTTAATAATTCATTGTACAGAACGACCATACAAATAATTGACAACGCAGTTAATTTTTCAATTACTGTTATGTCTGAAAAAAAATTCTAATTCGAAAACAAACTTCTTATAAAAACCTGCAAAAATGGCATGGCATAATTTTCATAATGAAAGATATGAAAAAATAATTTTCTGCTTCTTTTTTTATATCGACTAAAATCGAGAGCACTTGATCGAAATTCGCATTAGCAAAAATTCTTTTTGACGTCAAACCTACTCCATTAAAATTGAAAAATTCTAACTAAAATTTTGACACTGTACAAATGGAAGTAAAACTTTCAAAAAATTACATTCAATATTCAAATTTGAAATAAATATTAAAAGTAGAAGTGATTCATTTCTCAACTTTTCATTTGGTTTATTAATAAATCTTGATTATGCCAAAGTGAAGATTTTCAGATAACAATATGCTAATTTATATTTTTTGTACATTGTTTCACTGGTTGCATTTCTTAATCGACTATTCGAAATTATTCCGGAATGAATAATAAAACTACAAAAATAGCACCAGTTTCAGATAACAAATTCTCAACAACAAAAGCCGCACGCTTTTACAGTTTTCAAAGCTATAAATTTAACATTAAATGCAAACAATTAATTAACAAAAAAACAATAACTGCATACAAATAATGTATATGAATATAAGAAGAATGCATAAATTTTGACACCATCTTCTGTCTCGCTTTTTCTCCCCCCTATTTGCAATGCAACAATTATTGATCTCTCATAATTAACACATTCTTCGCCTACAGCTGATTAATGTTATCGTATATATGCTAAGGTTGATTTGAAAATTAACAAAATAAAAAGTATAAATTAAAATATTTCTTCATTATATTCTTGCATGCCACCGCACGATAAAAGCAATTTTAACTTGAAAAAGCAATAACTTCTTTTCAAACAAAAAAACGAATTGTGATCTTTACTTAAAAAATTAACATAAATCATATTCATCAGCAAGGTAATAAAATTGTCCACTGCTAGTGAAATTAAAAAAAAAGAATTATCGAATAATAATTTATTAAAAAAACTTGCACTGCTCAATTTTCCAAATTAAAAGAGAAACAGTACCAGGAATAAAAAATTTATAGTAGTGAAAAGTAGCTGATGAATTATACATTTTAAATCACATACATAGTAAGTACATTTATGATTAGCTAAGTATGAATAGTCAAAAAATATTTCAAATATTACATTTTACAATCAATGTATTGAATAATTCATAAGAAACGATCAAATTTCATAGTAAATAAATTCCACTCACAACAGGACTCAACATTGCTCTGCCTTTGAATTTTAAAATTCAAATTTGTTTCTTAATAAAATTATCCTCTCTTACACATGAATAATCAGATATAATCATCATCTTAAACCCATAAATACACACACGCATATATATATGTATCAAATTTCAATTAAAAATTTTCTTGAACAAACATTTTTAAATTCCATATATAGATTTCAATCAATTCTACAAAAAAATGAAGTTATAAGTGACAGTGCTTTCATCTTATTATGGTCGTCATTTTCACATTTCCTGAGATTTTCAAATTGATACTGCAACAGCTTATTGACTCAATTTATGATTGACCAGAATGAAAACTGATAGTCCAAGTCCCTTGGCGTTTGAACGGCCTTTAAAATTCTTAATAACAGACAA
>NW_003530305.1:0-801 GCF_000181795.1 Trichinella spiralis
ATATTTCTCAAAAATCATCAATTTGCATCTCATATATAAAATTTACATACCTATAACTGGTATACAATTGGTTGCAATAATCATAAATTTATTTTGAAATATGCCGCAGTGTCTGAGTCGCATGGAATAAGTATAACCGTACAAATTGCTGGATACCTTTAACGATTCGAGCTAATACAATGCATGAGCATAATAGTTCGAAATGAATTGTGAATTTATTTAATTTCATAGCATTTGTGATGAAGGTTCACCCTGGGCGACTAAACATTATACTAATTATGCAAATCACCATTGAATCGTTGTCACTTTGTGAAAGTAAATGCAAATAGGCACCAATATTGGAATTAATTACAAGCTTAATACATGAAAAAGATGGTAATGGAGACCACATTTCATGAAATGTTTGCTTTTTAGCAAAGTAAATACTTAGGATGCATTTCTTTTGATTTGCAGCAATTAATGATTATTTAACAGCAATAATTATAGAAATTCAATTCTATTAATCGTAAAAAAAAGAAATAATTTGTGGAAATCTAACAGATTCGATGTCAAAAATATTTCGAGTGCAGAAATTGCCAGTCTCTGCTTCGGTTGGAAGCGAGTTACTGTGGGACGACTATCCTATGTATTAAGATACGCATTACCTCAAACTCAGAGCCCATTTATTCCACACCAGCAACTGAGTTTGGGTTCAAAATCTAGAAAGCACTATCTTTCTTCAATATAAAACTATAAGAATCAAAAAAAGTCAAAATTTTAAATACAAATTTTTCGCCGTTTTTCGCAAAAACAACCAAGTCT
>NW_003530306.1:0-980 GCF_000181795.1 Trichinella spiralis
TTAGGTAAGAAGGTAATTTATATGACAAGTGAAAGCAACTGTTGGCTGACATTTCTTTTGAACCGTATTTTTAATTTTAAACTCGGATGGATAAATAAAAGTGAAGCACTTCGAAAGCAGAAAGAAAGCAATGAACAGCGCCAATTGTAATGTATTGTAAAATTGTACTGTAA
The DNA here is from genome assembly GCF_000181795.1 of Trichinella spiralis. Lineage (NCBI taxonomy): Eukaryota > Metazoa > Nematoda > Enoplea > Trichinellida > Trichinellidae > Trichinella > Trichinella spiralis. The sequence goes on from NW_003530306.1 coordinate 174, forward strand.
AACCACATTGTGCCTCATGTATTGTAAAAATTCCAGACTAGCAGTATTATCGCTTGAATTTATGCCTTGCGCATTTCTATGGCATCATGCTGATCACAAATACTGAAATTCTAGCTCCTGTAGGGTATCGTGAAATGTTTAATAAAAATTTGGTGCAGTGTGAACTGAGTTCACATTATATACAAGGGTCTGTAAAAAATTTCTCAGATGCAGCGTAGCTGCTGCACAGATTGAACTGAAAATGCTTTTGGCTAGCTTAGGGGAAATTTAATTCATATGTGTGTTGATCTAGTGAAATTTCAGAAAATCTTGTGTAATGAATTTTGACTTTGCTCATGATAATCGCTGCATAGCTTTCTTCATTATCAAATTCGTTGCCAAGGCTAGCTTTGCTGCCATCGTAAAACGTCATTACGTGTCGAATGATGAAAACAATGAATGACCCAGATAAGCATGTTCACTTAACATCTCTTTGTTCAGTTATCTCTTCGTTAGGCAGTTGATTTGATTGGAATGATACAATTGCATAATAAAGATATTTATTTAATTTGTAAAGAACAAGACCTTCAATTGTAGTTTTCCTTATTGCACTTCACTAGCTTGTGCTATTTTCTGTCTCGTATGTTTGAGATGTTTTTTCGAATGATGGGAATAAATAATGATGAATTTCAGTTTGTGAATTACGGAAACCAACATAAGCCAATACGCAAAACAAAGTGATACACGCTTAAGCGTCAGCAAAAACATATTTTTTTTTTTATCATATTACAAATACTAATCACTAAAGTGCAAAGTGGAAAAAGTAAA
>NW_003530307.1:0-887 GCF_000181795.1 Trichinella spiralis
GTGTAAATAAAAACGTAATAAATTTCATCATGCAAATAAATAAAATTGTTCGCTATATTCATTTCACTGTGCTATTACTGCATTCAAATTAGGTTGTTCCACCGCAGACAAAGTAGTTTATTATTTGCATAGTTTACTCAGCGTTATATGTTTAATCAGAGTACTTTGTACACATTCCGTTATTCAGTTTATGGCTATGGCAGCACGAAGGGGATCAACTATAATTCCGCTCTTCAGTGCTATCAGTGAATATTAGGTAAGTTATATTATGCATAGTGGTGGTGTTATGTCATGCATGCCATTTGTATTGCTCTACTAATATGGTGATTGGGAACTAAAGGGTGTCTCTAACTGCATTATTTTTTCTAAATTTCAGCTACCTCAGATGCTGAGGACAGAGAAGTACGTATTACTGTTTTTTATTTTGAGATGACTACACTAATAAAATTCACTTTCAGAAATTCACATCACTTCACGTTTAGATCATGTATTATTTAACAGCTATATTATAAATAGTAAGTGAAGATGATCAGTTACTCATCATAATAATTTTGAAAAGTATTTTTGATTATTTGATTAAAGATTCCTTGTTTCCGTGCCATTTCTAACTTGGGTTGTTGAATGCCGACGGAAACGGTCTGACAAATAACAGACAGCCGCTTATTTAGGTTCTGAACGTACCGGTTTGTCAGCTAGCTTGATCAGATGATGACGGATTGTTTCGACAAACGGTAACATCGGTAAGTCCTCAACAGAACTCTGCAAGCATATACTGCATGCTTAGAGCACCATCCGCCCAGCTTTAATCTTTGTTCCCGAAGTACCGATCCCGTTGCTAACTTGCCTTTCCTAACTTCTCCCATAGCTTTAAAAATTTCCTTCAAAAA
>NW_003530308.1:0-943 GCF_000181795.1 Trichinella spiralis
AAAAATAAATAACAACGATGAAAAGAAAGAAACAGTGGGATGAATTTAATTTTTCGACGATAATTTTGCCACGTGACGAATGAATATTCAGTTTATTTTTTTTCCTTAATCAAATTTTTGCAGTGGAATATATGTTGCGCAGAAATTTGTCGACTTTGATGGTTGTTTGAAAGTTTCATTTCCGCACGCAAATTCAGCCGGGAACGTCGCTTATAGAACGCGAGCAATGGGAAAAATTTTGACAATTCGAAAAAAAAAGAACTCTTCACTCCAACAAATCACTCGCCTCCGGTTGACAATTGCAAAAATAGAAATTTACTATCAACTGTCACATTGACCACGCGATTTTTCAAATTAAAGTTTCAGCAGTGTTTCAAAAGAAAAAAAAATTTTTTTCTCAACTTACTGTACTTGGAAAAGATTATTGCAGTTGAAATAAGTTTAAATTGTTCGCAGTGATTATTTTAATTTTATTTGCATTTTGTTTTTAAGAGGACAATGATTCACCATGGACGATGAGAGAAACGAATATCGACCATTATCTGTGTCTCTGTATGGGTGTTGTTATTTTTGAAAATTGACCGAAGCTTTCAATGAGCACTGACAATATGAAATAAATAAACCATATCAATAAGCGACTTCTTTATTAACTTACATCATTAAAAGTGATCGGATCATTTTGCTGATAAGTGTATGAGGTTACTTTACCGTAAGTTGTGACTCTCAATCATGCAATGTGGAAGTAAGATCTCTCAAGAAGAGACTCTAGCCCTTCTTTTCTAGGTAAAATTAATTACCATACTGATTCAGTAGGTAAAGCTACATACTTCTATGAGACGAATTTCTTCATTGACAATGGCGACGATATCCATTAATACCAATTATGATTATCTGGGCTCGATGCTGATGCATAGAACATCTGACTTTTGACATCAGGGAAGTA
>NW_003530309.1:0-844 GCF_000181795.1 Trichinella spiralis
AGATGCTCGGTGCTGCATTGTTGAGTGGGACTGCCCGTCACTACGATGCGCGTATTTCATCATGCGTTTCATAGCTGGTTATAACTACAGTGGCCAGCGCTCGATTTTTCGCCTTTTGTATCGTTGATGCAGCATTCAGCTTCACATATTCATGCGGTTTGCTGTTCAACAGTATTTTGTGTAGCGCTTTCAGAAAGGTATTTAGAAACGCGTTTTCAGAAAGGTATTTAGAAACGCCTTTTCACTGACGCGTTTGCCATCTTTCAGAACGATATACACAGCATTTTCAAAAATAATAGGTTTTTCTATTACCGCACTGCGTTGCCGTACCTTATCTTTGTCAGCATTCACCAGGCTTTGGAGAGTTCACCTTGTGCGGTCACAATACTGATGGTTAATTGCCCGTTCGATATAGGGGATCAGGAGGATCTGGTCGAGGACGTGAGGGATTAGAAATGTCCAGAAACCTGAGCTGGAATTGAGTTGCTGAGCGGTCAGGGTTTGGTATCTTGATCGTAAATACGCGCATCAGAGCGTCCAGGCGCCGACTCCTGGTCACCAAATAACCACATTCGCATTAATTCAAAGATTTGTGGTTGCCAGGGCTAAGACTACTTCTCAGGATAACCAGAGCATCATCTGGGGGCCTTAACGAAGTCAGTGGACGTCTCCATCGAAAAGCAGCGCTTGATCAGCATCAAGAGTGCGGTTGTACTCTGCGGTCGATTGCTTGATGCTGGGGAATTGGATATCGTTAGATGGTATGTCAGATGTGACAGCACGTAAGTTCCAGCACATTTTCTGCCAAGGAGCATAATTTGGGGATTCTGAGGAGTCTAACCGT
>NW_003530310.1:0-784 GCF_000181795.1 Trichinella spiralis
AATGTTTATTGCTAAGGTAACATACTTGCCCAATTGTTTAAAGGAAATGTCTGTCACCGGGATACTGCAGTCGCACAATCGCACCCCTAAATGCTTGTTACTGCTCAAATCGTGCACAAGATTGTTTCAGCATGACATAGGAAAGCTGATGTTAGCTGGAGAACACACTTTTATACTACCACCTTTGATACTTTCAGAATGTTAGAAACGTTCCTTTCATTTTTGAAATGACTCCTTAAAGTTTCTGTTATGTTATTGTACCGCCAATAGCACTGACTTATACAGATGCCCCTATTTTCTGTCATTGAGAAAATAACTCAATGCCCCTCAATGTCGGCAGTATTGATAAATGAAACAACGCCTGAATATTATACGTGGAGGTTGAGTAGAAGGGCGCATATGTCAACTTCCACCTCCCCCATCCTTCAACCTCTCCCTCATTCCTTCCTGCTATGCTGTCCCGCCCTCCTTTCCTGTCCAATGATCCCCATCATTGAGCTCCTAATAATACTAAGCTGAACAGAGATCGTATTAAACTGAAAATTCTGCCCACCCCCTATTTCGAGATGAAGGAACAGCACTTTGCTGTTTTTATCTCATATAAATCTAATTTCTCATAATTGATATCGACTGGCAATATAACCAAATCGAGGCTACTCGTGATTCTTTTGTTTTATTCTTTGCATGAAATGCAATACAGAATTGTCACCCGCATAAAGTTTCTTGAATTCATTGCAAATCGATCAGTTACTGAATTTCTGCGAATAGGGGTTTTTCTCATATT
>NW_003530311.1:0-1776 GCF_000181795.1 Trichinella spiralis
TAGCATGCGTGAACGAGCGTATGTACGTGCGTGCGGCGTTCAGTTTCTGCTTCGTCAAAGCTTTAACACTTTCATTATTTCAATGATCACCATCACCATCACCGTCAGCAGTGTAGAAAATGTAAAAGTAACATCGATTCTTCTGTTCTGTTGTAAGATTTTTGTTTTTGCTTTTTTTTTCACGAATCCATTTTTTACAAAGCCACAACATATTATTGGACAATTATGGATTTATGTGTTATTTTTTAATCACTATTATTATTATTATTATCGCTTTGATAAACATAAATGTGTAATTGTGTGATTTTAAAATTATATAAATTAAACAAACACTGATGATGATGATGGAAAATTCATTTCTGTTCAAATTATCCAGTGCAGATTACTATCATCTGAAATGGTCGGTAAAAGCTCTATTTTTATTTTTCTTCTGTTCAACCAACTTTCTCCCATTACAGTGAAGAAGAAACTAGCTGACATTGTTCAGATTAATATTAATAATAATAATATTATTATTATTCGATTAAAAATATAGAACGTTGTCGTCGTTTGTTTAATATGACAGACGACAAAGTTGGACGGACAATTTGTGCACCTAATTTTTCAATGAAAGCATCAAATCAAGAAACATGAAAGTTTCAAATGGAACATTTTTCAAGAAAAATAAAATTTGCTTTTTTCTTATTAGCTTTCTAGTTAGTTAGCATGTTTCTTTCATTTTTGAAAACCAACGAAGAATATGCAGATTGAAACAACAAGTATGAACAAGTTCGCGGGGTATTCGTTGGTCATCATTGTATTTGCCAGTCCTAGGCATGCTGATAATATTCATATAGTACCATAAAGTTGGCTCGAAATCGGGGTTCATTGAAAACATCACGACTACAACGCAAAGCCAACCGATTGGGCCGAGGGTAACGGTAGGCCAGTTGACTGACGGTGGGGCATTTCTGTTCGGCCATGCAAAGCGCCCATTGTTGTTCCAAGCTTCCCCGAAGCTCTTCCGAGGCGCAACTGCTGCCAGCCGAATCCCAAACGGTCGGTATGCAATGGCGATCCTCCGCCTTGGCCCAAGTGACAACCAATCTACTTCCTACCACATTCAACTGATGCAACTGAAGCAGGGCAACTCTCGCCTCTTGGACACTTCGAAATGAAGCAAACGCGCAATGCTTCAACGGACCGTCAGAGGTCATCACTCGAACCCGACAAGCGCCAAACTGTGACAACAAACTCATCTTGTCCGAATCGGTCAGACAAGCCGGCAGATGACGCACGAAGCAATGTACAATTCAACGTATCTACATAGGAAAAGGTGGATGTGATCATTTCTGAACATTCACAAAGCAAAATCACCTATGAAACAACCAAATCAGTAGGTTTAAAGAATTTTTTAAAAGAAATTAATAAATATTAACAAAAGAAAATATGATCCATGAAAGACCCATTGGCATAAATACCTTTTTTTCAAATTTTCCTTTTCCTTTTAATTATTCTGGCCGCAAGGGTTTTCCCGCTAAGGCTTTTAATTAAAAAAACATCTTTTGACACAACCACCTGACTACTGATAATTTAAAAAAAAAACAAAATTTATTAAAAAAAAATTTGCTTGGGAAAAAAATTCTTCTTGGGGAATTCACCAACCCGGGGAAAAGGGGACTTAAAAACGGGGTAGGTTAAAAAGGGGGGGGGGGGGAAAGGGGAGAAAAAAAAAAACCTGGGGGCGGTGTGTTCACCCCTTGTGTATATTTTGTCCTCCGCGGAAAAACGAATGAA
>NW_003530312.1:0-706 GCF_000181795.1 Trichinella spiralis
AAAAAACCACATGTTCAGTAATGGATAGTTACCAAAGAATGCAGCAATTTCATTCATCTATATCTAAACTTAATTTGATTCTGAAAATATTTGCAAAACAAGTGTGCTGAGAAGAAAAGCATGTGAAACAAAATTGATATAAAACAGCCATATTATAAAAAATTAATTGAAGACAACAGTGCATCGTTGTTCCTTAATTACTAAGTATACAAATTTTTAGAAAAACTACCTGCTAGTCATACAACACTTGTCTTTCAGGATGCAAGCATCTCAACAGTTACGCGCTGAAATTTTCAATTAAACATCTTAAGCATGTGATAAGCAACACCGCGGTGTGAACACTATCACTCATCAATAAAAAACAAAAATCTCTATTTACAAAATACTAAAAACTTACCCACTCACATAATACTCTACAAAAATACTCACCAAACGCACTGATGGCAACACGCACTACCAAACTTGTATGATGTATCCGAAAACCAGTGCAAATCGACTATATTCACGATATATGCTACTATTACAATCATTATTTAATTATACCGTACTCCTGTGATAAGCGAAGCCACACAGATTTCTGGACCAATACTGAATAACGCCATTAAGCCAACCTCACCCAACGCACGAGTATGAACCGAGCTCGAATGTGATGATGCAATCCTATTCCTATAATGGGGCAAAATGTGTAACTTATTTTTGTGGATGG
>NW_003530313.1:0-680 GCF_000181795.1 Trichinella spiralis
TGTTCGGCGATTTGCTTGATTATTTGGAACTTTTCAAAGAATCTTGTGGATATTGCGATCTTAGGAACTTTTGTAAATCTTGGGGAGTTTTCAACCTCGGGAAGTTTTTAAAAATCTTGGGGAGTTTTCAACCTCGGGAACTTTTTTGAAAGCGTGGGGACTTTCCAACCTCTGTTTTTTTTTATTCTCTTGGGGACTTTTCAACCTCGGTAACTTTTTATAGATCTTGCGCACGATCCCACCGCGGGAACTTTTTACAAAACTTGGGGACTTTTCCGCCTCGGGAACTTTATATATCTCCTGAGGACTTTCTGACCTCGGTGACTTTGTAGAAATGACGGTGACTTTTCGACCTCCCGAGCTTTTCCTAAACCTTGGAGAATTAGCGACCTCGGGGACTTTGTAAAAAACTTGGCGAATTTTCACCCTCGCGAACTTTTTTAATAATCTTGGTGACCTGTCACCTAGTGAAATTTGATAAAAATTATGCATTACAAAACATCTTAGTATTAGAGAAAAAGACCCAAGCGTTGTTTATTCCAAATTAGCGTTGATGCGCTTTTTTCGATACTGAAATTAATTGCAGAATGTAAATGGACTTGATAAATATAAAATACAGCAGAAATACTTCTAGAACACATTTTATTACTCTCTACTACTATTTTGTGGATACAAAACAT
>NW_003530314.1:0-1008 GCF_000181795.1 Trichinella spiralis
GCGCATTCATCTTATTGTAACATCTTCTCTGAAACGCTGTATTGCATTTTGTGAAGCACCTACATACACTTCATGCAACAGCGTCTTGTTTTCTGCCCAAGAAGGAACCTGTCTTCTTCTATCTCGAGATAGAAACTTACCATTACTTGGGGGAATATTACCGACTCTACAAACCTCTGCACTGTTTTTTTTTATTTTAAGATGTTATAACGGTAAATGAAAATACGCTTATTATTTACAAATGGTCAAAGCATTGATAAAAATTTCAGCCAAACCATTAGTATTTAATACTTACTAATTACTTGTTATTTACATAATATTTATGAGTATTTGTTATTTATATAATTATTTACCAGAATGATGTTTTCATTTTTATTATTTTTCAATATTTATCGTGTTTTCCTTTTAAGATTTTGATTTTCCATATGCGTATTCTATCCCAAGGTTTGGAGAAATAGCCCCAACTGTTTACAATATATTTAATCTGACAGTATCACTATATGAGGCACAATTTTATGCAGCGAAAGCCGGCATTCGCATTGGATTATGGGAGACTGTAAATGAAACCTATTGTTTTAATGATATGCTTAGATGAAATCTGGGCAGATTACTGTGATGGATACTATTTCTCATATGGTGAAAAAACGTGTCTCATTTTTAGTATTGAAAAAAAGTACGCTTTTCCAAAAAGCCCACTCAACCGCCGTATAATACAATTTTCTGACGGTAAGAAAGCTACTAAATGTAAAATATGATTTGCATATTAAGATGAAAGTCGCATAACATGATAGAACTTTAGTATGATAGCGCCAAGTGTTTCGAATTTCAGCATGAGTAATTCACTTATTATAATTAAATTTGCACAATCATTTATTCTTAAATATTATAATTATTACATTTTATGATTATAGTTGAAAGTTTGTAAATTCTTGTGAATTATTAAGGGATAAGCAGTGATTACATAAATTTGCCACGATGAAGAAACAAGTAATGTCACATGCAACTCAT
>NW_003530315.1:0-1643 GCF_000181795.1 Trichinella spiralis
AATAAATATACAACTTTCATTCATATCTGAAAGCAATTTTTGTTTACTTTTAATTTGCATAAAATAATTTGGTTGTCCGCTACTTCAACAACATGCTATGGCTACGAATACCCTAGAACTTTTGCAATCGATGCTTCTGCTTTGAATAACACTGTCTTTCGCAGCGGTATTTATATTATTGCCTTCAATGTCACTTTTTGTTATATTGCATTCTTTGGCTGACGCCTTTTCCGGAGGAAATTATTCATTTTTTCACATGATACCTAATTTATTAAATAAAATAATTATTTAATTGAAAAACAAAGTGGTGAATTCATATGAAAACTTTTTGCCGATTGCAAAACAGCTTTTGTCCCAAAGTGAAAAATAGAGCAAACGTCTGTACAATGATTCAGTGCTGAAATTTGTAACTTCATTATTATTGCTTGACCAATTCAAATTTAAATTTGCCTCCTTTTTGCGTAGATGTATGATTTTTTCACAAACGGAGGCAGTAATTGCATATTTGAAATTTTTCAAATTATTGTTTTTGCTTTTTCACAAAAAATGCATTATTTTTCGGTAGGGGTGGGTACAAAAAAAATATTTATTAGTTTTAAAATAGAATGATAAGCAACTGAAAAAGTGGAGTGGAGATTTTACATGGGTTCAAGGTCGGTTCTGGCTGGCATCCGTTACAACATGCATGCATGCATGCATGTGCGACCGTGTTAGGCGAAAAGCGTAGTTGGGTGTGGCCTTTCATATCATTTGACCCTAAATTATTCTAAATAGCAATTCGAATACGTGGCACGCTATATTATATAGTCAGTAAACACGACTTTTCATATGCCCACATTTGCATCATGAAATTAACATTTGAATTTGTTATTTAAAAGTTACGTGCGTTGGAAAATTTTATACTCACCACATTAGTAATATTTTATTTTCTATTGGGAAACTGTTAGCTTTGTCAAAAGACACCAACAAGAGAAGAATCCAGCTAACAAACCACTAAATTGGTTTTCATCCTTCAATATTCAGTATGGGAATTTCAGGTTCTAAAAAATCATACAACGTCACACCTCACTGTGATGCTCAACGAGAAAAATACAAAAATAACACTGGTACAGTATTTCACTTTTTAAAATTGTTCTATTATTTATTTGTACATATATTTTTCGAAGTGAGCAGATAAATAGACAAACATAATGCACATAGATAGATACTACATGCATATATGTAAGTTAACTCATTGAATATCATTGAATCTAGCATATGAATCATATCGTTTAGAGCATGAAATTTAAATTTAAACGTTCCATTCTGTTAGTTTTGCTGTTTATAAATTAAAATTACATTAACCACAATGTTTTTTGTTAATTTATTTCCCCCCCTAATATCTATCTCCCTATCCCTAAATATATCAATCTATATGAAATTGGGATCTATCAAAAGGGAAAATAAAAAGGCTAATGAAGTTATTTATCAGAATCAGCAAATTCTCGCAGAGGAAGCTATGAATAATGGTATCAAATCAGAAGAAATCTCATAGATAAGTCGCTCAAGGAAAGGATGGTTAACTACACCGTCACAGAAGTGAGGAATTGTTTATCAACATCATCGGGAAGCACCGTGACCTTTGATTCATGAGTCACGCTTTT
>NW_003530316.1:0-1048 GCF_000181795.1 Trichinella spiralis
AAAGTTGGTGTTGCCCGCGATGTCGAATGAAGGGAAAGGAATGAGAAAATAAAGTGGGGTGGTTGGACTTCAGGGGAAATTTTCACCGCATTACTTGTTTCCACCATTAGACAAAATACGGCTTTGTTTTATCAGTTTGATAAATATCGTGCATAGGCTTCTGTCAAAAATTATTCACGTCTCTCGTCACATCAGATGAATTTTTACAGGGCGATTTTAGTGCAAAGGGGAAATTATAAATTGCGCCACAGCGGACGCGGGTAAAGTTTAAAACTATAAGGAGGCCCAGAAAAAAATGGGCGGTTAAAATTTAGTGGAAATAGACCAAGCTGAATTTCAAACACCTCTGCAGGACTAAAAATTCTTACTTCTCACGCCCCCCCCCCTTGGAACCTTCCTACGCCCCCCTGGTTGAGAAACACTGTTCTAAACGGTACCGGGATTTGCAGGTCCCGGCGATGATTGGGCAGTTTTGGGAATCGCTTTGCCCGGTGGCCATACATCGCGGCCCTTACCCGTTTAAAGAAAGGAAAATAGTCAGATGTTGATGGCTCGGCGGAAGCTTCCTCGTCATAAATGGCCAGGATGGGCTTTGTTTCTTCCGCGCTGCGCTTTGTCAAAATCGCCCTCTTTTTTATTTTGTACGCCAAGTGTTCATCCACCGGGCAGCTTTCGATGTGATCATTCCGCTTGATCACCGTTGTCACATCAGGGTTGGTCCATACGGCACCACCACAGTTCTTTTTATCCTATACCAAAATAAACTAATCCTTACTACTTAAGGAGACACACTGAACATTTAGCACATACTTGCGAGCACCTCCAATATTTTTTTCTGGGGGCACGTTTTAATTATATGCCCTGCCTTCATACACAATGGACGTACCGCCGCATCGATTTTGCACACGATGCGACTCATGGACCTTAGCCATATGCCACAGATTGAAAATGATTTCTATAACTCATGAAGAAAAGCACTGGTCTCAGACACAACGACAATGAAAATGATATGGACGATTCTGAATTTCATTTTTAGATAATCATTTTG
>NW_003530317.1:0-1767 GCF_000181795.1 Trichinella spiralis
TTAACAGCTTTCTGGTTTTTTTACTTTGAAATATTAACATTTACATCCTTTAATACCTTTTTATATATTATAGATTATACTAACCGATCTGATGACGTAAATGCATGTAGCTCATAATTTATCCCGGCCGAAATTGATGTATTTCCTGCTGCGTATGCATATGGCTGTGGCCTGCGAATCACGATCACTAGCGATTATAAGTAAGATATGTGACATATGTCAATTGCTTACTGGATTCATCGAACACGCATGTCGTATTCTTTAGTATCACTCACCTGAGCTAATAAAAAATTAATTCTTCCTTTCAAAGATAATTTGTTTCTATTTAAACCTAAGCATGCATCTGCGCACGACAAAGGAAAGTCGCCACACTGATCCAGCACTTCCCTAATTAAATACTTTGCTGTACAATTGATCAAATTTCCAAACTGATAAGAACTTACCCGATCCTATTTTGAATCGGTACAGCTGGTCTTTGTAATTTTCATCGAAGCCAATGCCACCAAATATGTATATCGATCGAGAATCGCTAGCATAACAAAACCGTTCTACCTGTGGACAGTCACCGAAACCTTCATTTACAAGATTGGCAACTGCAGCAACTTCTTGAAACATAGCCATCGGCATAATGGAAATGTATAACTGAAATTTGTAAAAATAAATCGTTTGACATAAAAATGTTTCGATCAAAATGAAAAAAAATCAAGAATCGATAAAAACTTTCAGTGTTTTGGTAACATGTCATTTCAGCTACACATGCATAATTATAACTTATAAATTAAAAATATATGTAAATGTATAATCATATACTTCTGTCGTGATTAAAAATACAAAAAAAAAACTTCCAAACCTGCACAACCAAGTAAATGATGAAAGGGAAATGATGCGGTAAACTTATCAAATACAGTATGAATTAAATACCAATCTCAAAATTTGCCTTAAACAATTCATTTAATTAAAGTATATGTTTAAAAATTTATCAGGTAATGCCATATCATGGCTTTAATTTATAATTCATTTAATTAACTAATTCTAAACATTACTGGACAATGTAAATTTCTTATTAGCGTTACAAAATGTAATGCTAATTATTAAACAAATGTAAATTAACAGATTCAAAAAATTATAGTTAAAGTTTTCAATGAATTTTATTTTAGAAAATTTGCTGTCTATAATAAAAATTAATGAAATAAATTGAACTTGAAGTATAAAATACTGTATTGCTTTATTTTGGGAACTGCTTGGTGGATAATTGTCATTATTGTGTGAATTATTTTGCTGATAGAATACCAAAATTTCGGACAAGACAGGTTACCTTTCCTCAAATACAAAAGCTTGAGCTCTGAAAGGTGTCATTTTTATTGACTTCATATATAAATAATGTTTTATTTTCATATTCTGCTCTCTGATTTCACACTGATGCACCTACTTATGATAATTTAGAATTATACTTCATAGATCGTGATTATTTTCTTCGCTTTTCTCGCGGATTTGACTACCCACATTATTTCAAAAGGTGGACATATTTTGATGAGCTCTCAGTAAAGGAAAAAGCAGTGTACTGTACAGCATCTGATACATGTACGATGCACAAGGCCATCGTGTTCTGAGACTAGTTTTCTGTTTGGCACACCTGCAAATGAATTTTCTCCACACAATAGACGCAGTAAATTCATAGACAGCATCTAAAATCTACAGTCCCATACTATCAGCAAAATGACAAGCAAAACTTGCATGCGACATCGTAGCTTCGTTGACCCAAATAAT
>NW_003530318.1:0-766 GCF_000181795.1 Trichinella spiralis
TCTCCTAGTCCCGTGCTGGCCAGAGACCGGTTTTAAAGAGATGACCCTGTCCATTTGTGTGGTAATGGACGTTGTTTGAAATCTTGTGCAATGGGATTTCAACACCTATGTGAATTCGTAAGACGTATCTGTCCTAGAGGCAGTTATGCAAATTCGCAATTGACGTAGTGCCGAGACTCTGTTTCGGTGCCAATCTAGTGGTGATCGTTACTCCCCCAAGAGGAACGGTAAGCGTCGCTATGCGTTTGTGTTATTGTCTCGCTGGCTCTGACACTTGGCCAATGATTGACATTAGATTTGCCGTCACACCTTTAACTAGTTCATTTGGCGTTGCACCTTTCATCAGTTTAGGCATCAAACATTTGAAATTAATCTCCTTCGAGAGTTTCCCCTTATAATCATGCTAAATAGTTTAAATTTGCTAACGTTTTATACATTAATTTATTCATTTAGGAACTTAAATGATATATAAAAATATAATGTTCATTCATCTAATAATTGGGCAAATTTCAGTTTTTGTTTACATTACACTGTTTTAAACTAAAAAAGTTTACCAGTTTTTCATTTACATTTCATCATATAAGAAAGATTTTTAATTATTCATTAATCTTATACTGATAATAATATATTTTTTAGTTTAAAGCGGTTTTTCTACTTTAAAAAATGTAATGTCACAGTAGATTTCTACTTTTAAAACAGTGTAATGTTAAACAGTTTAAAGGGGGATGTAATATAGTAAACCATTAAATTAGGCATATTTTATTTA
>NW_003530319.1:0-890 GCF_000181795.1 Trichinella spiralis
TTTTGAATTTTTGAACGGGAAATTACCTTCAAAAAATAAACGGTTTCACAAGAGGCAACACTGTGCAATGAAACCGGTGTAATAATACAAAAGGCACATTTGATATCATGGTCACTTGCCACACTGACGAAAATCACAACAGCACGTCAACACTGATCATTTAATAAAATCGCGTTGTTCATCATACACACACACAGACAATCACACACAACGCAACGATTGCTGATTGCATTACAACAACACACACACTAGTGTTTATTGAAAAACAAAATGCTGTTGATAAAAAACATTTGCAACAACAACGACAAGAAATATGCACCTTTATAACGCTCACCGGTTTTCAATTGAGAATTCAATACACAAGCGCAGCGTTGCACAATTTGCATTTCACACACACTGCAACGTCGACAACAATCTCCAAATTATGTTGTTTGCATTATTCAAACACAACACGATGATCGAATATTCAAAGAAACATCCACACCGTTTCTTTACACTCTACACAATTACACACATTGCAAATTACATATTCGATCCATTTCTTATCACAGACAACATAACATTGGCAGCAGCTGCATATACATAGCAACTAAAAGCCGACGACTGTTGTTGACAATCACAGAACAACAGCACAGCAAAATATATAATATTATATGTAATAGTAACGACCCTCAGACAGACGCGGCGTCGAGTCAACTCAACACCGCAATGTGCGTTCAAAATTTCTATGTTCAACGTGGCTGCAATTCACATAAACTTTCGAGTCTCGCCTCGTTTTTCATCGACGTACGAGCCAAGTGATCCACCGTTAACAGTGATAATTTTATTTTTGTTCATCGATATGCAGCACATAAGCAATGCTCACTGAACAGAATCCACCACAGGGCGAG
>NW_003530320.1:0-1609 GCF_000181795.1 Trichinella spiralis
TTTTAAAGATAGTTTTTGATTTTGAACGTGAAATTCCGGGCGTATTGATATGACGATGGATGCCGCTGCGTGATGTAAGTGTTTAAGCGACGTACGAGCATGTATACAGGGCTCTCGGTGTAAAATTTCTGATGTTCATTTCTTTTTTTTGAAGTATTCTCAATATAATAGCTCAAGTAATTAAGGGAAGATGAAAACAAGCAAAGATTACGTGTGGGGTGCTAGGGATTCGAAGAAATGCGACGAGCATCTGATGTCTGTTGTGGAATTGGGCATGGCTAGGCTGAAATGTGGTCCAGTCCGCGTCGGCATTCTGAAGAAGGATATGAAGCTGAACGCAACGAATGAAAAGTCCAGTTATTGTCCATTTTCTTCTAAATTCATCATGTAGGAAATATTTATGTTTGCCCGGCATCAGGCGTCTTCCGTGACAAACTATTCGTCTGTGCAGATCAGGTGAATTCGATGTTCTCCCTCACTCGAGTGCAACGGTCCGATGAGGTAAGACGGAACCGTAGCAAGCTTTTCAAAGTTGAGATACGATGCGCCGGTGTCGTTAGGGGAAGGATGAGGCTGATACGAACCTCTGCCACCGGCAGCGCCCAACGCCGCTGAAAGGTGATAAGCTCCGAACGGCACTTGGTCATTGTAGCAGGCAAACAATTGATCCGGCTTCGTTGATAAGCCCAATTGGTCCAGACCAAAATTAATACCAGTCTGCATGGCCAAATTGGCCAACATCTTGTGCTGATGCGCATTAGCAGGCGGGTGATGCTTTTCGGGAGGAGTGCGAAAGGCTGGCATTTCCAAGGGACCGTCGCGAGCACGTTGGACGACCGCTTCGATTGCTTCTTCAACATGGTCACCAATTCTGCTGCGGTAGACTAGAAGAACTGTTTGGAGTTGGAACTTTGGGCGAGCTTGTTTCGGCAAGGCTTTCCACCTGACTCATGGCTACTTGGCCTGGAGATTCGGAACTACGTTCGGCTACTTGTGAACCGGATTGAGACGTACTTTCGCCGAAAAATTCCCTGACTGCATGTTGTTGCTGCTGTTGCTGTTGCTGCTGCTGCTGATCAGTGGCCGCAGCCAGTGGCACTTGTTCAGCAGCAAAACTCCGAACCAATGATGACGTGGATTCACTGTCGCTCGTCGCCACTTCCCCAACGAGCTTCCTTTCAACTTGCATAATTGGCGGCATGCCACTTTCAATACAAGCCGACAAATCCAACGACAAATTGGAACCAATATTCACCGAACTGGGTGATCCAAACCCCCCCCCTGCGGGATGGTGGTTGCAATTGTTGGTTAAACAACTGGACGTCCATGCCCCCCCCCTCCCTTAAAAGTCAAAGAATCAAATCCATGGACCGGATGGGTTTTGGGGATTATTTCCAAAAAAACCCTGGCTGGTTCGTTTGCGTCCCAATTTTTCCTTTCCCCGTCGGAAAATGGCCAAAAATAAAAAAATACCTTCCCCGTCCCCTTTTTTTCCGGGGCAAAACCGGCCCAAAAGGAAAATCTCTGCGGACCTGGAAAATTTCCCTTGAAACCAATAAATATTTTTTGCCCCGGGGGGGGGGGGTTATCACAATAAACCCCCCCCCCC
>NW_003530322.1:0-7791 GCF_000181795.1 Trichinella spiralis
AGGGTCGACTTTGGTGTGTGAAAAAATAGATTTGCACATTATGATCCCCTTGATCCGTTTCGTACGATTCCCCCCATCCACTGCCGACGCTACTGGAGTCCATCAAACCGTTGGGCAATATTTAATCCATACAAAAAATGAAAAGCAAGCGTACCATCGTGCTGAAATAGAAGGATTTAAAAAAGGAAATTTTCATCATCATCCACTTAACAACCCGACACCCACTGGCAAAACTTACGGGCTGAAATAGATGACCTTTTCGTAGGTCGAAAATTAAACGACTTTGGGATTTTTTGTTTTCATATTTTTCCATTTATGGTTCCCAATTTAACAGTCCCTCAAAGAAGTAGTTGTACGTTGAATTTTTGAAATATATTTTAAATTTCCCAAAAATTACCCTCCTTCGTATTTGGATTTTTTCGACTGAAATTGAATTCGAGCATTCGTCGTTGGAAACCCAAGTTTGGACAGCAGATCCAATTAATGGCCCCTGTTCGTTGGTGCCCAGGGTCTGGCCCATGTTTGATTAGCCCCAATCTGGCAGTCTATTGCCCGGCGTCGACTATGCGTTTCAACCTGCCGACAATTTTGCCCAACGGCATTCCATTTGATATTCTGCCAGCCGGTCTTATTTCAAAAATGCAAACAATTCTTTGTAATCATTTTTCAACTTTTTCAATCAGTTCATTCGACTGATTGCGGAACACGGCGTGCAATGCTGGACAATTGAAACCTGTTCGAAGCAGCTCGAAAACAACAATAATAAATACAAATACATATTTCATATTGTTTCACAAGCATTCAATATTTCCATTACGTATTCTTGATTAGTTGGCAGTGTGTGCCACTGGGACAGGTTGCCATCGAATATTTTCGTTCCAAATTTGACTTTCATCCGGCGGAAACATGCCCCGCCAGGTTGCATTCGGCGCTCGATAACGTTCTGTCCGTATCTGTAGATCTCACGTACACCTTTTCGTGTTTCAAAAAACAAATAATCTATTTTTTTTTTCTAATCTCTCCTGAAATTTATGCAAAACTTTACTTCTGATGCGTTGTAATGGTCGGATAGGAAGTTTGCATATCTGCTGCGTAAGTATTGTCCAAGTTCATATTGCTGTTGGCAGCCAAGCTGAAAATTGAATCAGGTGCATTTTTTTGAATGTATTGTTGAAAAATGTAATAATAGAAGTGACTGTGTGAAATTGTTGAAAACAGTTTTTATTGTGTCTGATTTTGATTTTTCTTTTTTGAAATCTTACCTTTGTCAACTGCCGAAAACCATTCGGATATGCCCATTCCTGGTATTCATCTGTTGGAAAAGTTCCAAGTGGGGTTCTGTATCCGTGACGGTACATCTGTTCCAAATGAACAAAATATTCTTATTTTATTGGATATAAGTTTTCAAAATGCACAAAGAATATATGTTTTTGTTTTATTTTAAATTTACGTACAACATGGGCAAAAATAAGTTTGTCGGTCGATGTGATTTGAAAGAATGATAAAAATAATATCCATTGCAGAGGTAATAATTGCATTGGGACTACGAACGTCGAGCGTGATGCAAGTGAACAAACGGTATCGCTTTGAAATAATTTTCAAATTATGGAAATAAGAGTTATTATATATTTTATTTCAATTAATGAATGATTTCAACCACGACAATATTTCTGGAACAGGTTGTGATTGTGATGGAAAATTTGTCGAAATCAAAACCATTGCTATTGTCATTGAGCTAAACAGGAATTAGTAATTCGTTTTCCATTTTGCTTATTTATCTGTACATTGTAATATTTGTCAAGAATTGTTACAACTAATTAATTTGCTACAACTTCTGATTGATTATCATAATTTCATGCTCATACAAATTACAGGTGTTTTTTCAGTTATGTTCAATAATTTAGTTATGCAAGAAACGTGAATCACATTGAAATGTACATTTTATAATTGAAAAGATGTACAAATGACAGACAATGTAAACTATTTTATTGGTGATTCTTAGTCTTCTTCCTTTCTTTTTTTAACATTACATCAACAGCAAGCTAGATTAGCATTGGAACAAAAAAGCAGTATTATTTAAGAGCTGACAAGTTTTTGAAATTTGTGAAAATTCTATTCAAAATTGATGCCTTTTCATCATTGCTCAGATTGCATCTGCTGCCAAACAAACGTGGTGTCTTTTTTTCAGCGGGTAAAGAGTGGCATTTTTGAATATTTCCACAAATTCCTCAAAGCTGTAGGTGAAATTTGCGCATTTTCTCGAGTGCACCATTCCCAATCTTTCAAAATTTTCATTCTGTACCAACATTTCAACAGTCAATGCCCGCTCCATTTTCATTTGGAAAACCATAGCCGATCCATCTTTGACAATGTAACAATCAGCTAAGCGTATTGCATGCATCAAGCTGATCAATGTCTGCTTATTCTGAAGAAATAAAAATTATCGTTTTTTTTATCATGGAACTTTCATAATTTAAAATACAATATATATATACGAACCACAGAATAAATATAAACTGACGGTTCACTGGCGTCATGTATGTGTAATGACTTTTGCTTTATATTTTCCATAATTTTACCCAGCAAATAGCCTGAGAAATGAATAGAGAGAAATATTACTACAATTTTATTCTTTGTTATTGTTGTTGTTACCTGATTTCAATTTTGCTTTTTTGAAAGAACCGAACTTCAAATTGAAGTTAATTTTTTCCAAATCTTCCAACATTTCCCGTATAGTCGCATTTCCACTTTTCCTGTTCATCCACTGATGTTCGAAATTAAGCAATTCTTCTTGTTTGTAAATATTCAAAAACTTTACTGCCTTTTTTATGTTCATATTTTTTATTCCTGTCAACTTTCTTAATTCAGCGTAAAAATTCTTGTACCTTTCGTTCACAGCTTGAACGGCTCTTTTGCTTTCAGCGTCGAACACTTTTTTATAATTTGGACAATTGGCATCTGCATTTAACAGCTGAAATTGCATTATTATCCACATATATATATATATATTCTTGTCCTTTAATTTCTTTCGTCCCTCACTCACAAAATCACGTTCCAATGAAACTGAATATACGGGAATTGGATACCAAACTGCTGGATTTTTTGCTGGAAAAATTCCTTGCAAGAGACAAGTTGCACTGGTTAGTGCGGCATCGGTTGCTAAAGATCGAACGCTGATCTAAAATTTAAATGTAATCAGTTTTTCGATTTATTAAAAAAGAATATTTAATGTCCAACCTCAGACGATCGATACTGATTGTCTATTAATCTCGGATAAGCGGTTTTCAACTGCTTGCCGTAGTTGAATGCACTTGCACAAGCACTCTGCAAGTGAATGGTGTAAAAAATTAATTGTTTATTCATGTCTCAGTGAAAGATTTTAGGCAAATTAATTAAAATTACCATTGTCAGCTGACCGTAACCTAGAGGTATGTGTCCGGGCGAGAGTTGGCTTGTTGGATAATTTGCTATTGGTGTTGTACGGCCATGGCTTTTCAGCTAAAAGAAAAAAAAAGCAAAAGCAATATTTTTTTCATTAGTATTGTGCATTTTCAGTTGCGCAAAGAAGCCAGTGTCCAAATAGTATTCTAGCTCTGTTTTGTTTGTTTGTTTACTTAATTCTTATTTACCACTTGAAGTAGGATGGTTTCAGCACAGCAAAATCGAATCCAAATCAAAACCAATGGCAGACTTTTTGCAAAATTTCCCATCGTCGACACCATTTGCAGTGAAAGTTGAAATTTTAATAAAATGAGCAACGAGAAACGAAGTTGAGTTTCAAAATTGAGTCGACAATTGCGAAACAAATGGTTGGCGTGAAATTATCAAAAGACAATTTTAATCTATTGCACTTGCGTGCAGATTCTTCTCTTTCTTTCTGAGAAGTTGTTTTCAACGGACGTTATTAAGCACATTAAAATATGTTTTTAGTTTTTTTTATAAATTGAAATGCTTCAATTTTGATAATTTTTCAATCACTTGTAACAGTTGTTTGGAATGTTTCATTTTGAAATGTGAAATTTTGAATTGTTGTATCGTGTTGCACATTTGAAAAGTAAAAATAACATCTTTTCATTTAGGTCCATTTTTCATTTTGATTGGTTTCAAAACAACCATGATAATCAAGTACAACAACAAGTGCAACGTCATTATTGTAAAGATAACTTGATTTTCTTTTGTAATATGGTACGAATTGTATGCTCAGTTGTGTCATATAAAATTGTGCACAGTGGTTCGCTGGTTGGTATTTACAATTTGACAGCTGCTAGGAGGAAAAGCAGGCACTAACTAGTGCAGGATATTCAACCGAACATGAAAGCTCTGATATTGGTTGGCGGCTATGGAACTCGTCTGAGGCCGCTGACTTTGACAAGGCCAAAACCGATTGTGGAATTTTGCAACAAGCCGATGATGCTGCACCAGATCGAGGCGTTGGCCAAGGCCGGCGTTGATCACGTCATTCTGGCAGTGAATTACCGGGCTGAAATGATGGAAAAAGAGATGAAAAAAGAAGAATCCACTCTGGGCGTGAGAATTGACGTCTCTTTCGAAGAATATCCTCTTGGAACGGGTATGATAAATATTTTCTTCCTTCTCAATTGCTCTTATTTATGTTTCAAACTTTTCAAATTGCAATTCTATTCTACTACTTTTCCGTAATTATAATCAACTTTTTCCATTAATTAGACAATTGATCATTTGAGAAATTGACACTTGATTAGTGTGTTTAGTTGTTGAGAAGTTCCAATCAAATCTTGTGATATTAATTAGAAATTGTCAAAATTCTGCAAAATTCCACATCTGCTAACTTTACGTCTCGTTTCTGAATCAACCTTTTTTCAATTCTGACATTCAAAGTTTAAACATTTCGGGACATTCATTCACCTATTAGATCATTTCTATGGTGACATTCTTATACTTTGTTTTTCAGTATACTTTTTGACTTCAATTTGTTGCGTTTTATTTAAAAAAGCCTTGGCATTTTTTTAATTATTATTTTTTTAAACAGTTAAATATCATGACGCTTGTTTTGCATTTCTGTGTCATAAAATGTGAGACACTGAGTTTGCGTTGTTTATTTGCAATTTATTTACATTAGAAAAATTTTTTCTTCAATCAAGTGTCATTTGTATTGCAAATATTGCACATGTTTTATCATGTCATATTTAGCATGAAATATATTTTGCAAGCGGTTAGCTGTTGATATAAACACTTTGATTGACACTCTTCAGCTGATTGTACATATTGCTTGCAATGGATAGATGATTGGAATTTTTATTTTTTGCTGAATTTTGTAAACATAAAAAGTTATAAATTGATATTCATGTTTTGCCTTTTTTTTCAAATCTGTAATTTCTTCAGTTGAATGTATGTTCAATTTCAGTTTGAAACTTAATTTGAATACGACTTTTTGAAATGAAAATTTTCCTACTGTAGTTTTGAAAAATATCGTACTATGTGATTTTCACGTTAATAATAGTCATGTAAATTGAAAAGAAGCTGTTGTTTCACTTTGATGATTTGATTTTTTTTTATTTAGCTGGCCCGATCGCATTAGCCAAACATTTTTTGGAAGATTCTGAAGAGCCATTTTTTGTTCTTAATTCGGATGTTGTTTGCAATTTCCCTTTTGAAGAGATCAAACGCTACCATAAAAAACATGGTCGAGAAGGGACAATTGTGGTACATTTGTTGTTTATATTGAATTGTTGTTTATTGTGTTGTTTATTTTTTTCTAATAATGAAGGTTACTCGTGTCGAAGAGCCATCGAAATATGGTGTGGTTGTGTTCGGTTCCAGTGGTGTAGTGGACGAATTTGTGGAAAAACCTGAAGAGTATGTGGGAAATAAAATCAATGCAGGCATTTATTTGCTGAATGTCAAATGCCTTGATCGAATTCCGGTAATTTTATTTAAAGTGTAGACGAAATTCTTGTTAAAGCGAATTCTTTTTGTTATTCTTCAAAAAGAAATTGCTATTGTTTAGTTCTGTTTTTACATTTTCAGCTGAAGCCTACATCAATAGAAAAGGAAATATTTCCACAAATGGCCTCTGAAGGTCAGCTATGTGCCTTTGTGCTTGATGGTAATTTTTTCCTCGGTTATTATACATCGTTTGCATTTCTGTTGTGGAAAAAGAAATTTTGTTTTCTTTCAATTTTCAGGCTTTTGGATGGACGTTGGACAGCCGAAAGATTTCATAACCGGCAGTGCGCTGTATTTGGAACATTTGAAGAACACTGTTCCAGGCTTGCTTGCCGAAGGATCACAATTTCATGGCAACGTGCTGATGGTTTGTGTAAAATTGTTCTGGTGTAAATTGTTAATTGTTTCTGTTGGTCCATACAGGATCCATCGGCAAAGGTGGGTTCCTTGTGTCGCATTGGACCGAATGTTGTAATTGGTCCCAACGTGATCATCAGGGATGGTGTCTGTCTCAAGCATACAACCGTGTTGGCTAATTGCGTCATCGAATCGCACAGTTGGATCAACAACTGTATCATTGGTTGGAAATCATCCATCGGTCGTTGGGTAAGGTGTTCTTTTTTTTCATTAGAAATTTATTCAATTTTCGATTTAATAATTCTCTTTCTTCTGCTGAATTTGACTGTGCATATATTTATTTATACATCTGTTGTAAAAGATTATATCCAACTTGTAGATTAGTATGTTTTTTTTGTTGGTGAAATATTTTTATTTTTCATAAAAATATTGTTTTCCTACTGCATTTTATTTTCAAATTAAGTTTGATGTTGCTTTGAGTTGTGCATTTAATTATGTTCAAAATCATAGGTTCGCATGGAAAATGTATGCGTCTTAGGCGAAGATGTACTAGTAAACGATGAAGTGTATTTGAATGGGGCGAAAATTTTGCCTCACAAAGGAATTACAGAAAATGTCCCGAAACCGCATATAATTATGTAATCTATTCAACACATTGCCTGGTTGATGGTTCATCATTCAATCCGCTATTTGATTTCCTACGGCTAATAGGTAATGTTGGTTATTTTGGTTAACATTTTTCTTCACAATGCTCTGTTATTCTGTGATTGGTTTTCAACGGTTTATTGCAATTTTTTCTTCCGTTATTTCAACCTGTTGTTGGCTTTAATTGTTACATCGATTGTTCACAGTTGCCAAATTATTGTTACTGTTATACTTGAATAATTCAACTTTTCCCTTGATTCATTGTTTTGCATTTTTCCATAATTTGGTGATTGATTGAATTATTCATCCATTCGACATGCAAAAATGAGAGATTGAAGTTGATATGAAATAACATCTCGAATAATGGTATGCATGATTTTTCTTATTTGTTTATTTCATTTCGTTCGTAGACGATGCAAGGTTGTTCATTTTTTTATGCAAGTGAAGTTTCGTTGAGAGTTAGGAAAATTTAATGCGATAGTAGAAATAGCAATTGAACCGCTTCTCTTCGTCTGGCAATGAACTTTTTCAAAAGTAATAATAATAATCACAGTGAAATCACATCCGTCAAGCTATGTATTTTTTTTAAGTATGCAAGCAAGTCTTTCATCTGAGTGGAAGAGTAAGCAACAGCCAAGGGAAGCTGTGAGCTCGTTAGCTCAGTGTCAGCGTTTTCCAATTCAGCTTTGAATTGTATTTCTGCTACATTTTATTATTATTATTATTATCATTATTGTACAGTGCCGTTGTTGTCTTCATTGTCTCTTCGGGTTGGTACTGGGCACGATCATCTGTACAAACTCTTCGTAGTTGATCTGCTCGTCTCCATCCTTGTCCACTTCGCGGAATAATCTCGTCCACTTC
>NW_003530323.1:0-2922 GCF_000181795.1 Trichinella spiralis
TTCGTGCTGCTGTATTAATATTAAAGTAAAGATCATTCAGAAGAATTCCAATTTCGACTTATTTGCTGGTAAATATATGTATAACTTACTTGAGCAGTTGAGAAAATTAAAAATTTCACAGCATGCAGAAACAGCTTGTTTAAAATTGTTTAAAAGAACTGAAAAAAGACTTCATAAGCCATTTCTTTCTTTAGACTGTTCAGATGTACTTTAGACTCAATAATTTTTTTTCTTTTATTTTCTTGTTCATAAATGTTTTTGTGAGAAAAAATAACCAGTGATTATTATTAGAGTTTAATCATTTAATGCAAATAGAAAATAAAACCTCCCAGTTTGATTCTTTTTCTACATTTCTTACCAAATAATTTCTAAAGTAGTGATGCTAAAATACTTGGAAGCAGTAAGGAACAATTTCTTCATAGAAAAATATTTTATTATGACCATATATATAGATATGGATAATAAAATATAATAGTAATTTCAGAGAAAAAACAACGTTTGAAAAGGCAAATTTTGGTAAACGGTATTGCTTATGGTGTGAAATTTTCAACATGGCAAAATAGTTTCCATGTGACGGATATTACTACAAATTCGTCGTTTGCCATTGAGAATGCAAAGCAGCAAGTTGAGCAAGCTTTTCATCTAATCCAGCATCTTCCGTTTCCAACAAGTCATCGCATAAGCTCTGCAAAACAACATGAATAATTTGGAAGCGTTCTTCGTCGGTTCTCGGTGAAGATGATGGTTCCACTTTTTCTTCATTTGCTTCTACACTGTCTACAATGGCCATTGAAGTTTCAGCTGCACTTTCGGCTGCTGGTGGATCATTTTCTTTATCAGAAAGTGGACTACTATTGTGATTTAAAATTGCTTCCAAAGTTTGGCAGTTGGCAAATGCAGTCGATGGCAATGGTGCACTGAAACGACGAATCCCACTTGCAGAATTTTGCCTTGCCCCGAAACGCTTAGATTTTTCAACAAATTCTTTATATGCCTGTGCTGACACAGCATGACCTGTATGCTCTTCATGTAAAGTAGTTATGCGCAATGTGCGCTCTGACCAGCTGTAATTCAGTCGCAACATTGCAGAGCAACCGCAAGGTAAATAATTATACTTCCGGTGTCGAAACATACCTAAAAGCAAATTCATTTTATCAATTTTAGCATTTACACAGCTTTCACTTGGATATTTCTAGCAATATTATGATTTATTGCTGTTACCTGGATGTGCTGCTATAATTTTTTACATTTTATAATTTTCATGAACAGCAGCAATTTCTGTCACTTATGGATTGAAATGTTATTTGTTTATTTTACAAATTTTAAGTTATAAAATTATCACTTATTGCTTTGCATTTGAAAATATTCTTCAAAAAAGAAAAATAAAGAAAATTAATACTTTACCTCGTACACGTGGTACACCGTAGTGAGCACAGTGGTAAACTATGTACCGGTATTTGAAAATTGGATCAATCATACCGTCCTTTAAGCGTAAAATTTCTGAGCTAGCCACTCGGAAAGTATGAAAATGCTCAGATTTCCAAGCATCGAATGCTTGTTCAAATTCCAAGAAAGATTTGAAGCGACGACCAACTTGGAAGCCGGATATGTTTGGCCAAGTTTGCCTCGCTGTCAAGTTTTGTACTCCATCTTGCTTATTGGATGTACGTAGATTTTCCACAACGTCCATGATCGCTGCTTGGGATAATAAAATTGATCTTTCTTCAGAAATTGAACACGATTGCACTGATGACTGATTGCATGGCACATTTTCTGATGTAGAACTTTTTTCATCTTGCATTTTTATAATATTCGACACAGTAAAACTGAAATTAATCAGTAACTAATAAAAAATGCAAAACGTCATGGAAATTGTGCAAGTGAATAAACATAATTGTATTATTCTACTATAATATATATATATATGTAGAATGAACCCTAAAAGGTAGATGAAATTAACCAACGGAAAAGCTAAATATGAATAAAGTTTTCTTAATAAAGTAAATAAATAGTCGAATAAATTTTACAGAAAGAAAGTTTAAAAATATTAATTAATGAGGAGGAAGAATGTGAAATAAAAAAAAGAGAAAAGATTGAATACCAAATGATAAACTTACTAAGCACAAGCAAAATAATCACAACCGAACTGACCGACAGCTGAAAGACTGACTGACTGACTGACTGAATAAAAGTAACCGGTCGTCCTCCTGCTTTTCAATATTTTTGGCCCAGCTTGACAGCTGTCAGATATGGATAGACCTGAATAGATGGCGTCAAACTGAGGCAAAAATGACGAGGTGTACCGAGTCAATATTTGACCGACCGGCTGTCGGATTGGCCCAGTTAGCTTTAACTATCTGAGCTTTTTTATTTGTCTCTCTCTGGACGCAAAGCTCATCTGAGACACTCCAACCAGCTGCATGCATTGGATCCAAACGGCGCCAGCTGACAATTAGCCCTTTGGTTTGTATTGTATGCGTCAAGCAAGGCCAGCAAACGGTCAACGTTGATTGTCTTTGTTATATGCACAGCTCGTAAAAAGCTGCACGTCACGGCTGACCGCTCCTAATAGCGTAATTAGCAAACCATCGCTCACTGCCTGCTGACCTGCTTCTTAACCCAGCATCTTTTTATCCATGCACAGCCTGAGTCCACATTCTCACATCCACTCATCTTTACCTACTCTACATGACAATCCAGACCGTCTGTCATCGATTCATTCATTCTATCTTACTATCTACCTTCCTATCTGTCCTTCTACTTTCATTTGATTGGTTCAAGTTTTTTATTGCCTATTAATGCAAGTTACATAGTGTTTTTCGAAAACAATGAAGTTCTCTCATCCATGTAATAACTGTAACTGTAATAAACTCATTCATGTAATGTAATTTATATGTTAATTCTATAAATAGCCCTTTTCAG
>NW_003530324.1:0-3393 GCF_000181795.1 Trichinella spiralis
TATCAATAAGGTCTCAGGAGTCGATGACAATTTAGTGAAATCATAGAATTTATATCAGGACACAGTAACTGAGCGCAGTTCATTCAACTCGAAATTGGGGTCTGGGAGGGGAGGAAAAATTTTCAGTTGAGCCTGATCTCGATTCAGTTCAGAGCAGTTAACAGTTCTAGGATAAGGACCATCTGACAGGAAATGAGGGTGGAGCAGCAAAGGAGGAAGGAACAAGGGTGGAAATGTAGAATGGGCGTAATGGTTTTTAGCTCCTTCGCTCAAGCATCACGCATTATCATCAGGGGTTGTATCAGTTTTATAAATACTGCCACATTAATGGAGATGGAATTATATCCTCAGTGATGGAAAACATGTCCCACTAAGTCAGTGCTATTTACAATACAATGACATTATAGCACTTTTAAGGATTCATTTTCAAGGACAAAAGGAACGTTAGGGCCATTCTGATAGCTTCACCAGTCATAAGTGGAAGTGGGTTCTCTACGTGACAGCCGCTTTCCTATGTCAAGCTGAAACAATCCTATGTACAAACTGATCAGTTCGACTGCAGCATCCTGGTCACGGAATCGACATTTCCATTAACCAGTTAGCCAAGTATGTTACCTGAACAGTAAGCACTGCTGAGCGCACTGAACATAATGTGGGAGTAATTCGAGTATTTTGTCAATACTAATTTGCTATAGCATTTGTAAAGACTATTGTAAATGAGCTTTTGCTTGTTAAACCAGTGTATTTATAAAGATGTCTCTAATAAAATGCCAATTATTTGTTGAAAGTCGTTACAGATAAAAAACCCATTTGTTTCCAAAAGTTAAAATTAAACTACTATGAAAAGTGGCAAAATGGCGATGTTTCGTGCAATTCAGTTTGAGAGAGAATGAAAGAAAACGATGAAAAAAACACCAAATATGTAAAAACTCATACCTGTCAGTGATGAGGTATAAAGTAAACGCAGAGCCGTAAATTTCCCTGCTGGTGTTCGTGGTTTCATCATATTTTCAGTCTAACAATCACAATGTATTTGTTGAAGTGAAGCACCAAATTGACCAAATAACGCAATGCACTTCGGCAGCGAATAATGAAATAATAGTGCACTTTTCTCAATAAATAGAAATTTATATATGGAAAATCGCTTCCGGATTTGAATGGCACAAAGTGCACGTATCAGAATGCCGTCGGCAGTGTTCACCATCACATTACCATAAACATACTCTGCTGACCTAGAAATGCATGTATGCTTTGAAAACGTAATACAATGTGATGAGCTAGCAACACAGATTATTATAATTGCTGAACAGAAACAAAGTTCTCAATATGTTACTGATAAAAAAGCCACCATCTTTCCCAAAATTATATTATGATGTAACTCAAGGAAGTATAAAGAAACAATCGTACATGGATAAGACTGCCTGTGATCCCATTCGGGTTACCTAGTAAGGCAGCAAGCCTCTACAGCAACCGGGTGTGGAAGAGGTGCGTAGCAAAAGTATGGACTTTCATCATTTGAGATGGTTAGGGTCTCCATCGTTAAGTGTAACCCGTGGAATTCCTGTACCTCACCCTATCTCACATTCCTCCTAATCTTACACTGCTATATTCAAACATTTACTTTTTCTAATACTCAAACTATAGCAGTGCCACAAAATCTCTAACAATTCGATAATTATAATTATTAGAACTCAGCAACAAATGATTCAACCATTTTTCTTTCCGCCGGAGAAAACGTTCAAATGTGGAAAGCCACTCAAATTCATTTAAATAATATTAACGCAAACTACGTATGATCCACTTACAGTAAATTTATTTATTTTAACATCTGAATTAAAAGCTAGATAACTTATATTACAAATTGATAGAAATAATAAACTCAAAATCTCCTCAGTGAACTTCACCTAATTAAAGTAACTCAACAAAATAAACTTACCAAAGTTACTACCGTTTTCACATCGTTCACGTCCATATTTTATTCTTGTGTTTCTAAATGTAAGCGAATTAATTGAATGAAATAATGTAATAATAAATGAAATCCAAGCCGTTTTGAATTCAATTCTTCAATCGTCAATGCACTTGCACATCACACCGTAGGCCATAAAGCCAATGAAACTAAAGCACGGAAGCAATCGCCATAGCACTTGAACAAAAATTTGCGTACATTCTTCAGTAAACGAGCCTTACTGTGTCTGCTTTTCATTACGTCGAGTAAAATAGAATTTCCGCCATTGTCAGCATAAATTCACAACAACAGCAATGCATTTTTTACAACTTCACCACATTAAACATTATGATATTCCCCACTTCTAGGTACCATTAAATGGTACAGAATAATCATATTAGATGATGTTATATATAAATATATATCGTGAGCTATAACTGCTACGCAAACAAACGGCAAAGCCACACATGAAAATTTGCATGTTAACGAGACGCACCTAACATTGATGAAATAATTTGACCTAACTTCAGCTTTGAAACTAAATTAATAATTTTATTTATATTTGCGCTATTTTGGCTATACGACAGTATCGTAGAATAGTATTATATAGAATATTTTAAACATGTATCTCGTATACTGTTCTAGCGTGTTTTTACATCAATGGTCGTGAAAGTTATAATTGTCGAACGTTATGAAAAATAGGTGTCATACTTGTTTACCCGAATTTTCATGCAAATTTTTATACGTGGCCTTGCCGTCTGTTTTCTTTACAGCTACAGTTCATCACAAGCTTCAATTTCCTGATCATGCTTGTCAATAATAAAGTTAATCTAAAAATAGGAATGAGTAAAAAAATAGTAAGTAATGAAAAGGAATTTTATAAAAATCTGAAAATTTCTTCTTCGTATTGAATTAACCATAAAACATAAATAGTATTATTCACATGCAGCAACCTTATTGATAGGGCATTTTTCAGCTTTTGAAAAGTTACATCTGAATGTCGATTGTGAAATTGAAAATTATCGAAAATGAAAAAAAGACTAATATAGATTTTCCACTTACATATGTATGTATGTTCTTTTCAACTTTCCGCTGCTGAATCATCGCCATGTCCATACATCGAATGACTGAATGGCGGTGAAACTGAAAATTCTAAACAGTATAGTAAGTGAATTAGACGAATAGCATATTGCTTTACCTTTCGGTTGAAGTATCGAATTTTCAATTCTGAGCAGCGCATAAATTTTCTTTTATATATATATATATATATATATACCATTGCTTATTGCAATGTACGTTTTCTATTCACATTTTTTTATAACATCGGTGCAAAAATATTTATTAATAAAAAAGGGTTTATTTTCAGTCAATCAAATAACAAAATTTTCCAACATTGGCTTTAAATTGTTCAAGGTTAAAATTTGGAAGTTAATTTGCAGCATTACAAA
>NW_003530325.1:0-1977 GCF_000181795.1 Trichinella spiralis
CATAGTTTTAAAGGTAGTTATTATTCCCTAATATATTATATTAATTACTGGAATAGTGCTTGGTTTTTTTTTAATTGGGTTTTTATTTAATTTATTTTATTTACCTTTATTTTATTGGTTGTTTTTCTCTTTTATTAGTTATACATTTGTAGGTGTGTGTGTGTGTGTGTATATGTATGGGTGCGCTTCGAAATTATATGCTATCGCTTGCTGCTGTTCTCGTTGTTGTTGCTGCTGTTGCTGTTGTTCACTGACATTTATTATTATTGTACTGCGTTTGATACGATGAAATTTTCTTTTTTTAATTATTATTCTTTTTAAAAATATTTCTTTTTATTTCTTTTCACGAAAGTTGTCTGTTTTTCTTTTTTTTATTTTTGTCAAAATGTCACGGGATAAAATTGTTATTTATATGCATGTTTTTTCTATTTTTTACATTTATTTATTTTTGAATTATTGCTTAGCCGAGTGAGTGATCAGTTTGTTCTTTATTTATATAAATGTATTTATTTCTACATGTAGCAGTCATGCACGTTGCTATTTTCTTTTTTTTTCTCTCTCTCTCTCTCTATATATATATGTAGAATATACAATACGTGAAGTGAAATTTCCACTTGAAATTATTGCTTATTTGCATATTAGATGCATATTTTTTAAAGTATTTATTTTGTGTTCGGCAATAATATGAAATTCAACATTATTGTTCAGTTGAATGAAATTCGAACAGGTATAATTTGTGTTTGTCGTCTGTCAGATGCTTCTCTCTCCCTTTCTCTCAGACGTGGAAAAAAGTAATTAATCCACTAATTCAGTTTGAATTTTTATAAATTTTGTTTTCCTTTTCTACTAGAAAATATATTAATGAAAGTTTTATTCGAAATGTTGTTTTATTCTTTTTTTTCATTTTCATTTAAATAAAAGTATGAATATAAATTGCAGTAAAAATTTCAAATCAATAAAAGAAATTAACTTTTATTGTCAATGATTGCAATTTCACTCCCAGTTTTGCTGCTAAACAGAGCACTGTTGGTTGACTTTGGTAGCGAAGTGTACTTTTTTTTCTTGTAATTGACTTTTGATCCTCGAAATTGTCATTGATACCTAGTCGAATAGACGACCAACCAACATTATCTCATTTTACTTTTAACTGAGATTAATCTAGATCAATTAATTAATATACATACAGCGCGATTTATTTGAATAACACACTTTGTCTGGCACGCGTACACACACCACACAAAGCAGGCATACGGTAAGTAGGGACTATGAATAGCGGTGTTCAATTTTATTGGCATTTTTTATTTCATTGTATGACAGCATTTGTGAATACGATAGTAGTTTTTTTTTCTTGTTTCAAAACAAGATTTTGACAATTTGCCGACAATGAATCGTCGTACAAAATCTCATTTATCAGCGACCAGAGCTGTCAGTGGTCTCAAACGATTCAGTTAACCGTTTAGTGACTGAATTGTGATCCAGTTGGAATGGATACTTAATTTTGCAGCCATTAAGTCCTTGAGTGTTAGTTAAGATATAAATGAAAAATGGTTATGAAAAAATAATTAGAAGGTTGTTTTTTATCACGTTCTTATGTGGGAACATTGGAGACTACGGTGTCTACATGAAACCAGTATACGGTGTTTATTTCTACAGTACATCACTTCTGAATAGTAAACATAGTGGAAAAAAACAGTTACACAATAGTATTAAGATATCTTAGATATAAGTCACAGTTACTGATGATATAATGGGAAGCATATCTGATGCAGCCGTTTGCCACACTGTAAACACTGATTTCTACAGTTTTTTTTTACAAACTGCGCATCGACCCTTCGTACTTGACTGCAAAAAATGTCCACGTGACCTTCGCAACTGTGTGACAAGTGATATGTGACCCGGCCTTGAGATCGGTAGGGGCCTTGCTCGAAGGAAATGAACTGATATCCTTCTAATGGCAATCGGGCATCGCTGATCTGT
>NW_003530326.1:0-2739 GCF_000181795.1 Trichinella spiralis
CAGGCGGTACATAGGAAAGTAGGTGAGCTGGGACTGAAAACAAGATATAGAACTGAGGAACCGACAAAGAGAAAGATAAGAATGCTCCTGGCCACCGCTTTCCTCCCTGTACCGCATGTTAATACGGGTGTTAGCCTGCTTGAAGCAGGCACTACGGGTAACTTATCAGCTTTATTTCAATATTTTCGGCAGGAGTGGATGACCGATGAAAGACTGCCGCTTTGGAATGTATATAATGTAAATATTAGAACAAATAACCACTTGGAAGGTTGGCATAATCGGCTCAACAGAAAAGCGGGTAAAAGTCATAACGGGTTGTATGAACTGCTCCAGCTCCTGATAGCGGAACAGGGTGTGATGGACACCCTGATTCAGCAAGTGCTATCAGGAAACGCTACCGTTGGTGACTTAAGACGGGTTAACAATGTTTATGCTCAAAAGCAACGACAGGTTGCACGATATACGGGTGAATACACCAACGGTAGACGAACGCTGGAGCAGTTTCTAGAAGCTTTAATGTATATAACGCCTGAGCCGATTTAATGCCGCCTTCCAAGTGGTGAATTGTATTGTATTGTATTGTATTATATATTTCTTGTATTGTATTATATATTTCTTGTATTATATTGTATTATTTACTTTCTTGCTTTTTCATTGTTTCCATTTTGTTAATGCCGTTCACTGTTGTTTTTTATTGTTGTTGTTGTTGTTGCTGCTGCTGCTGTTGGGTAGTGAAAAATAAAAATAACTATTTAACTTATTTTTTGTATTGTTTTTTCTGAATTATGACTATCGCATTTGATATAACGTCACTTTGGTACAATAAAATATAGAATAATGATAAAAATTATGTTCGGGAATGCTGATCATGAAAAAGTATAAACTTCACCACAAATAATGTATTTAAATAAACAGAATTTCAATGAATGACAAAACTTCAAACAAACAATACAATTTTGGAATAATAAATATTTCCATTATTAATGGTTACGTCACTACTATTAAAGTTACGTAATCCTAAATGGAATATTTGGACCAATGAAATGAAAAAATATTACAACTAATCACAACTGAAGAGTTTGAATCAATCAGCAATTAGACAAGGAAAACCAATACGACAAACACTTCACGGCCCAATAAAATGAAAACCAATACGACAAAGATTTCACCGTCCAATAAAACAGCGAGGGCATAGACCAATAAGAGAAAAACGGGACCGAGTAATACCAAACCAATTTAAAACCTAAATTTGTTATTGTTATTATTTTTACATTCTTTCTTGTGCCGCCATTTAATGAGGATCACGCAATTTGATCGAATTTCTTCAATATGACTTTAGAAAAATGTAGTATCCTGAATATCAAATAGAAATACCGTATTCTGATAATGCTGACGTGTCAAATTCACTATTGTCGTTGTTGGGTATTAGTTTGTCAGTTGTGTGTTGCGTTGTTTGAAATTAGTATGTTGTTCAGTGCCAGCACTCGTGTATTTTTATCCAGCGTGATGAGACATCACAAACAATGGCGACAAATCGGATAAATAGATTACTTTGAAAGCCCAATGGTTTCTTGACAAAAACGAATACGAAAGATGATCACAAGAAGAAGAAACATATTTTTGACTTCCTGTGGTAATGATGAAATTGTTGATGAACTCCCAATAAAATATGAGAAGCATTGCTATGGTTTGGAACTCACTTCAATCTGAAGACAAATATTGTGTGGAACTGTTGAATGTAAGTCCGCACACCGCCTCTGTGCAGACTTAGCTTGCAGCAGAACGACTTCGTTTCTGCTGTCTGAATGAAAAGCTGGAGGAAACATTAGTTGAATAGCCTCTGATTAAGGAGGTGTTGTGAATTTGAAATTGGTGATGAAATGCAACGGAATTATTTGAAATGTGGAACAGTGAATGATTACAAGGAAAGACGATTTCTGGAACAAATTGATCTGATGTTTCAGAAAGCAGTCAGCTAGTAAGTGAGAACAAAGAATATTACCAACGTGAACTAAAAGGCTTTGTAACATGTCAGTATCCTTTGTCTCAGAAAGCATTTTTAACAGAATGTGAGCATGAATAAATAAATATTGAGACGGAATGGAATATGGTTTTCACAGAAAAAGACCACTTTGGAACGTATGCAAGATGAATAACTTTATGGGCTGAAAGACAGAATACTTTGTAGTGGATGGCTCTGCTCAGTTACATAATAATGCACTTTGATATTGGAAGAGAATGGTAAGGATGAACTTTAGCTGCGACTAAAAAATTGGACGTACAGTGCATGCAGATGGAATTATAATTCAATACCACATTTGTTGAAAAGTGAGCAAACGTATAAAACGTTTTTGGGAAGATTTCTATGAAGTACTGGCCAATTTAGCAGTACAACCAACAATTATCATCTGGGGGTTTTGAATAGTCCCCCCCCCCAACCCCTCAGTTTGGCTCTGAAACAAAAATCCCATCCTCTATTGGAAAAGGGGGGAAAAAAAATTTTTGGTCCCACCCACTGGTTCAAAAACATTCCCGTACCCCCGGGAAAACCAACCGGCCAACTTTCCGAAATGCATACTTGAGGGCCCATCAATCCGGCCAAGACGATCCTGTTTTTTCCGTTTTTTTCTGAGAAAATTTAAGAAAATTAAATATGATATGTATTTTAAAATGCCCCAGGGGGCTGAAAAATTCGGTTGCCCAGCTAGAAAAAACATAACCCCCCACTTCTAGGGACCC
>NW_003530327.1:0-1129 GCF_000181795.1 Trichinella spiralis
TCATTAAGGCGAAGGTTTGTACGGATAAAAATTCCCAGCAGGAGATGTAAACGGGAAAATTAGGGAATGTACTGGAACATAGTTAGACTTGTTTGAATTGTTATCAAGACAGACTTTCAGTGAATACTGCATCATGTGAAATATGGAGCAGCATGTATCGGACAGTATGCTTGGTGTTGTCCATCAGCTGAATATGCTGAAGTCTAGTTAATGTCGTCTTCATAACACTGGAAAAATCAACAAATGATGAATTGTGCTCAGCTGCAGTGTCATATAAAATTAGCCATGGCAACTTGCTACAACGCAGCATTAAATACTCTCTACTTTCCGTCTGACTTTCTCTCAAAATCTATCTAGCTAGCAATCAAAGAATTTTATTTTCAACTTCAGAAAGTTTTTACCTCTTTCATGAGTGTTATTATTTTCATTCTTATGTTTTATTTAAATAAAAAATAAAAGCTGGAATTTTATTCACAAATCAAAAAACAAATTTAGTTTTATATATTAGGTGTAAATTGTAAACTTTCTATTTTTACATCTGAACAAAACCGACTATATATAAAATGGTTTGGTACTACTCGGTCCCGCTTTTCTCTCATTGGTCTTTACCCACGCTATTTTATTGGATCGTCAAATCTTAATCACAACTGAATAGTTTGAATCAATGAGCAATTAGAGAAGGGAAACCAATACGACAAAGATTTCACTGAGCAATTAGACAAAGAAAACCATTACGACAAAGACTTCACGGCCAAATAAAATGAAAACCAATACAACAAAAATTTGACGGTCTAATAACCGAGTAAAACCACCCCATATAAAATAAATAAATAGAATAAAAATATATAAATATATATTTGTGATTTTTTTATTGTGTGATTTATATTGTGTGTTTTATGTGATTTATATTTGATTTGTGAATAAAATTCCAGCTTTTATTTTTTATTTAAATAAAACATAAGAATGAAAATAATAACACTCATGAAAGAGGTAAAAACTTTCTGAAGTTGAAAATAAAATTCTTTGATTGCTAGCAAGATAGATTTTGAGAGAACAGTCAGACGGAAAGTAGAGAAGTATTTAATGCTAACAGATTTAGCAGAGTGACCAAGGGGGAGTTTTGGGCTGG
>NW_003530328.1:0-3797 GCF_000181795.1 Trichinella spiralis
CGATTTTACGAAGGTAATTTTAAGCGAGGAAAATTTCAGGTCAAATGTCACCTAGGTATTGGAGAAAATGCACGGACAATTGGGAAATTGCTGCAAGATAAAATTGTCCAAATAACCAAAGCACGCGAATTGTATCAAAAAGAGAAAGAACGAATCAAAGCTCAAGAGCAGCAGCAGAAGCAGACCGAACAGCCTAAAGTGCAAGAGGAATTGACGAAGCCAAAAGTGGAAGATAACGGAAAGGTCGAACAGCAAAGCTCTTGCATGGTGGTTAGTTTCGTTTGTTTTTATTTCATACTGTGTTGTTTGTTATTTTGCAACTGATGTGTTATCTTGCATTAATTAATTAATTTGTTATCACAGACTAGTACTGTAGAAGAACATAAAAGTAATGCAGAAGAAAAGAAAATTGACCATCCAAAAAATGACGACGAACAAGTAAAACGCATTACGCTGAACTCTAACTTATTCAATGATTTTTGTTGAATTTTTTTTTTGAAGAAACTACAACAACGAGAACGCACCGAACAAGTTAAAAATTTACCACCACCACCACCAATATTGGTATAGCTGATTTGTTAAAAATGCAAATATATGTAAGAAAAAAGAGTTAGTATACGTTTTTGATTTTACAGGAAGCAGTTTCTGTTGTTAAACCACAAGCGGAAAAGCAGAGTTGTGAATCGGTATATAGTCATAGCTCACTCATTAAATTTCTTTTTCAAATTGTGACATGTATTCATTGACTACTACTATTACAGGGTTACGAAAGTGCTAAAACGATGGAAAGAGCTGACGAAGATATTAAACCGCCCGTACAACCGACAGTAGCTGTTAACGAGCCTACTACATCTGTACATGTTCTCATTATAATGAAAAGTTTACGAACGAACACTTTTGTCTTTCAGACTAGTGCTACAAATGCTACGGAAACAAAAGCTGAACTTGCACCTAACACGAATCACGAATCAACAGCAACAACAAGTGGAAAAACAACTACAGCAGAACCACAAACAATGGAAACATTGAAAACAGCAGAATCGAAGTATTATTATATTAAAATAAAAGAAAAATTTACTTACCCTGGTGATGATAATATCTTTTTTGCTTTGATGATTAGTGCCAGCAGTGATTCAAAATCTGGCGGGTTGCAAGAAGTGGTCGATGAACTGACGAAGAAAAAGTCGCAACGACACAAAAAAGACGGGTTAACTTTGAAAGTGTTGAACGTGACGCACGAAGAAGCGCAGCCTGTACGTGTGGGATATTGTGTTTGTTCTCTCTCTCTCTTTGTGATGATAATGTTGTATTGGTTCAGGTGATCAGTTGCCAGTTGGATACGCAAAACAAAAGCATAAAATTTCAGTTCGCCCCAGTCGGAGACAATCCTCAATATATTGCCGAAGCATTTGTATGAAATTTCACAACAATACAATACAATACAATACAGTTGTGCATATTGTTGAAATTGCAGGTGGGAAAGTCGTATATCAACGAAAAGCAGGCCACCATATGCAGTGGTCAGTTGGAAAAGGTGGTCGAAGTGTTGAAAGGGGATCCGGAAAGTTTGTCCGGCTTGGTGTTGAGTGACAACGACCGTAGTCCGTCGGCGACGCGTGCCGGTTCGTCAGTGAACAGTTCGTCGACAAGTGAAAAAGAAGTTGGTTGCCAAAGTGAACAAAATTTTCCTTTGCCATTAATGCAAAATATGCTGTTCATTTTCAAGCAAGTATCTTACGGCATGTTCAAGAAGCCCGAGATGAAGAAGAAGCAGTCGCTTAGCAACACGCTGGCTTTGAAAGTGATCGCCGGCGCGGCCGGCGCTTCCCATTCCAATCCAAGCACTGCCGAAGTGACCGACTCGTATCCGCCGACGTTTCCGCTCAGCGTCAGTTTGCCCGACTTCCCCGAAGCGATGCGCTGCTCGTCGACGACCACTGGCGCCAATTTATCTCGACAGTCATCCAGAACTCAGGTTCCAACTTACCACCGAGAAGGGGGAGGGGCGTGGTTGTTTTGTGTTTTCTTTTTTCACTGTTTTCCTTTTCAGAAGAGCAAGTTATTAGTCGACAACGTGGTCGAAACTGAGTCGACCAAACAGAACCCGCCGGCCGGTGCCAAGTCGAACGAAACTGCTGCCGCCGCCACTTGTTGCAGCAGTTCGACTTCCGCTTGTGGAACGTCGTCGAAAATCACTTCGGAACCGGCGGACGATGGTCATTCACAAGTGGACAATGACCAGCTGTCGACGAACAAACGGCAAGTCGAAAGCGGCGAGGCTTGTTTGCAGCCAAGGGCGACCGTCGAGTTGGCGGCGGGCGTCGGCGAGCCAGTCAAAGAGCAAGACGGGTCGGCGAGCGCAGTGCCGAAGGACAAAGCCCAGCCAGTCGAGGTGGCAACGATGGCGGCAGCGGCGGCGGGTGTGGCTGCCAGCGAGCTGTCGAAAACAGTTGCCGAAAAAGAGGACGTGACGGCGGCGCAAGGCAACGCCCACCTGAAGCAGGAACGCTCGCTGCCGACCTTGTCGACCGATCTCGTCGCCAAAACGGACAACCCGGACAGTGGTCACCGCTGGAATTCAGTCGGGCGGCCGGCGCTACCGAAGAGCAACTGCGCAACGCCAAGTCCGTGCCCACCGCGATTCACCGCAGCGCGGACGAAGTGAGACCGCCGGTCGCGGACATTGGTCAACTGGCCAAGGAACTCTGCAAGCTCATCGACTTGAAGCGAGAGCCGTCGAACGGCAGCGGGGGCGGCGGCGCCAACAACAACAACAACGCCAACACTGTTGCTGCTACAGTAGAACAAACGTCGTCATCTTCTGCTTCTGCTCCGATTGTTGTTGCTGCTGCTGCTGCTGTTGCTGGTGGTGGGAGAACTACTACTGCACGGTCCGAGCCACCGGTTGCCGCCAAGCTCGTCGACACAGCGGCCCCCAACACCACCAATCCGGCTTTAAAAGAGTCGTCCGGTGTCGCTAGAGGTCAACAACAACAAGTAGGCAACAGTGTTATTCAAATTTTTTTTCACTGGTGCTTCATTTCATTTTGTAGGAAAAAATAGAATTGGAAAGGCAAATGCTGCAAACAACCAACGCCTTGAAACAACTTCTGTCCAGGTAGAACGAATGAAAAATTCAATTCTTTTTTTCAAAAATTTGCATTTTTTCCAGACAGAAAAAAGAGATGGATCGTTTGATTGCCGACACGGTGGCCAAGCACCGTCGCGAACTGGAAGCGTTTTGCGTTCAACGAGGTTTCGGCGAAAGCGTCGCGTCGAGAACGAAGCAGCAGCAGCAGCAGCGCCCTCTGTCGTTGCGAAACGACGGCCCGGTTGCTGAATTGACGACTTCAAGCGCGACAGGAAAAATCCAGGGTGGACCGATGGACCAGAAAATGAATTTGGAACCACAACCGTCCACTAGCGCCACTGTCAACGTTTCCAAAAAAGCTTACACCGATCCGGCGATAAACAATCAACAGCAACAGCAACCAACAGTACAGCAGCAGCAGCAGGCGCCGAAAACAATGAGGGAAGTGATGAATCGTCGTTTGAAAAATTTCATGAACGACATTGGCAAAGTGTCGACGACGGTGGGTAGCAGAAGCAGGATGGCGGCCAAAGTGGCGCAGATCGGTGAAAGCCGTCTGCTTCGAGATCCAGTGGACGCCCGTCTGGTGGAGTGGCGGTCGGGCGTGGAACTGTTGCCCACTGGATCGTCGAGAAAGGTGAGCTGTCCGGGCCGTGGCTGACCATTCTCAAAGAAATTGTTACATACCACGCTTGTCGTCCAAGCG
>NW_003530329.1:0-1362 GCF_000181795.1 Trichinella spiralis
CTTCAATAGCCTTCAACTAGCCTTCATCAGAACAATATCTGACAAACAGAAAAGAACCTTAGGCATAAATCTTATTTAATTGTTAGCTAAGAAGGTAATTTATATGACAAGTGATGGCTGACATTTCTTTTGAACCGTATTTTTAATTTTAAACTCAGATGGATAAATAAAAGTGAAGCACTTCGAAAGCAGAAAGAAAGCAATGAACAGCGCCAATTGTAATGTATTGTAAAATTGTATTCTAAAACCACATTGTGCTGCATGTATTGTGAAAATTCCAAACTAGCAGTATTATTGCTTGAATTTATTCCTTGCGCATTTCTATGGCATCATGCTGCTCACAAAAACTGAAATTCTAGCTCCTGTAGGGTACCGTGAAATGTTTAATAAACATTTGGTGCAGTATGTACTGACTTCACATTATATACAAGGGTCTGTAAAAAATTTCTCAGATGCAGCGTAGCTGCTGTACAGATTGAACTAAAAATGCTTTCAGCTAGCTTAGGGGAAATTTAATCCATATTTGTGTTGATCTAGTGAAATTTCAGAAACTCCTGTAAAATGAATTTTGACTTTGCTCATGATAATCGCTGCATAGCTTTCTTCATTATCAAATTCGTTGACAAGGCTAGCTTTGCTGCCATCGTAAAACGTCATTACGTGTCGAATGATGAAAACAATGAATGACCCAGATAAGCATGTTCACTTAACATCTCTTAGTTCAGTTATCTCTTCGTTAGGCAGTTCATTTGATTAGAATAATGCAGTTGCATAATAAAGATATTTATTTAATTTGTAAACAACAAGACATTCAATTGTAGTTTTCCTTATTTCACTTCACTAGCTTGTGCTATTTTCTGTTTCGTATTTTTGAGATGCCTTTTCCAATGATGGGAATAAATAATGATGAATTTCAGTTTGTGAATTACGGAACCAACATAAGCCAATACACAAAATGAAGTGATACACGCTCAAGCGTCAGTAAAACAGAAATTTTTTTAAATCATATTACAGTTACTAATCACTAGAAGTGCAAAGTGGAAAAGTAATATACTTAAAAGAGAAACAGCTAAAAAATTGAAAAAATTTAACTGTCAAATTGGTGACGTCACCGATAGAACACTAAAAGAAATCAAAGATTACGTAATAAATTGTTATGTAATTAAAAATTTGGACCAATTAAATGAAAAAAATTGTAGCTAATCAAAGCAGAACAATTTTAATGAATGAAAAGTTTAGGCGATGGACAGCCCAATAACAATGCAAAAGTAAGAATGAACGGAAGAACAAAGTTTTCGTAGATTTTCGCAAAAACAACCAAGTCAAAAGAGCATGAAAGGTTGCAAATTTCAAGAACTTGAA
>NW_003530330.1:0-1372 GCF_000181795.1 Trichinella spiralis
TTGATCCGGTGCCTTTTTTAAAAATCAAACAAATTTAAGCTAGTGCATTTTTTATAAACCATCGCACATTGCCAGCCATTCAAAGTTCAAGATGAAAAATTCCAACTACATTTTTTCTGTTTTAATATTATGGGAATATATATATATATATTATATTATATTATAAAATATTGTTGTGACAGAAAATGTTCAACCATATTTTATAAATAAAATAAATCATCATTGCAGTTGAAAAAATTCATTTCTCAACATATTTCTTCATTTTAATAATAAAAATTTGTTTAACATTTCAATTCATTCACTTTGAAATTCATCTATTATTTGTTTTTAAAAAATTAAAAATTATCAACAAATATTTTAAGTATTTTAGAAGTATAATTTATGCATTGCTTCTCCTTTAAATACAATTTATATTTCATTTCAGTTGGGCAGTGAACGTGGCCTAATCGTATCACTTGCCATTGGTTGTGCCGAGTTGTTATATCGGGGTTCGAGTCCCTGGTATGAAAAGAAAAAGTCGCTGAGTAAAGCGCGCTGTTTGCTTATGATATGGTCTCCAAGGAGCCAAGACCTTTTTCTTCAGTGCTATCATTTGTAAAATACTCTTTCAGACACCACTGAACCTCAAATTTTTTCTAACAATAAATTTTGAGAAAATACAACAAAATGAGTCCTGATCACGTATCAGCATTTACGACAGCAAAGAGAAAATGATATATGACTTTTTCCATTTTTTACATATTTTTATGCCTACTTTCACCATATTTTGTTGGTATTTGCACTGTATTTCTTTGGTGAAGAGCAATGTTGATATTCATGCTATTTTTCACATGCTTTCAATTGTCGATGCTTATTTCAGCTAAATTTTCTGATCTAATTGACTTCACAAGCTGATGATTGATATGACTGCGGTTGCAAATTTTTTTTTAGCTCGTTGCTACTTTTGCCGTTGTGTGTTTACTGTGAAACGCTTACTCCATCCTTATTACTTGCAATGCACACTTAATTTGGTTTTTATTCTGTTTTATTGTTAATGGGATATTCACATAAATCACTGAATGTATCCGCTTACACTCTAATACTATTTATCTTTTCAGTCTTATTGATCGGTGCCTTTTTAAAAATCAAACAAATTTAAGCTAGTTGCATTTTTTTAATAAACAATCGCACATTGCCAGCCATTCAAAGTTCAAGATGAAAAATTCCAACTACATTTTTTCTGTTTTAATATTATGGGAATATATATATATATATTATATTATATTATAAAATATTGTTGTGACAGAAAATGTTCAACCATATTTTATAAATAAAATAAATCATCATTGCAGTTGAAAAAATTCATTTCTCAACATATTTCTTCATTTTATTA
>NW_003530331.1:0-3356 GCF_000181795.1 Trichinella spiralis
TTTTTTTACTGGTCGTTTCACGCAATCCGCAATTTAGAATGAAATGCCCAGACCGCAAATTTAAACAAAATAGGGCTTTGTATATGAGTTCAATAAATGTGTGCATAGGCCTTTGTCAGATATTTTTCGCATCTGTCATGGGATCAGATGAATTGATAAAGATGATTTTACTAGAAAGCTATATAATAAATTGTGCACAGCTGCTTGGCGTAGACGTCCGCGTGACAACGGCCGCACGTAATTGAAGAAACAATTCACAGCAAGCAAGCTGCGCTTTATATCTGGCATATCTGCTTAGCATAATGGTGAACGCTGATGCAAAGAAGCGCAGACAATATTCCCATCAATATTTTTAATCTAGTTTCATAGCTTCTTTTGCTAATAAAACCATGCCTATGTGCCTGCTACGTCAAAATGTTTTCAATAATTATGCCCTGAAAACTTCAAAGATGAAAGTTAATCTCGAAATGGTTTACCCTGAAAGAAAAACAAAGATATTCATATAATGAGTCGCAATCTCGAGCACGCTCATTCTCCTCCGCAATTGCGCTATTTTCGCATTCGTTGCTAAGCGACGACAAGCCCGTGTCGACCGGTGGATTTCCCTCTGCAGTCATCAATGCTTGCCTTCCGCCGGCTTTGCTTTCTTTTCTTCCCGCTTCACGCTTTCCTGATGATATTATAACAATCAAAATACATGCAGAGAGTATAGTGTTTATTAGCAACAACGAACAAGGACCATCGACGATCCGTCACAGCGAGCTTTCTGAACCAACGAGAACCACGCTCCCTTCATCCATTCACTACTGCAATCCTCCTCTGATCTTCGAATGTAAATCCGCTTACGGTAGCTTCATCTTTTTTTCGCTTCATTGTCTGGAAAAATTGAATTGTAACCTCAGTCCGCGTCCGTTACATTTAGTTTTTTAAGGTGCTGAAAGAAACAATCAGAAATCAACCCAATTTTAAGACATTTTAAAGAGCCTGGTATTCATTAATGTTGTATTTATTTTATTGATATATTAATTGTTGGTTGTTGTTGTAATATGAAACTCAACACTATATATTTGCCTAATTCGCAAACGCTTGTAGCAAAAAGCAGAAATGTTTCTATGCAAAGCCGTCTGCTGATTAGCACATACGCGTATAAACGAAATTACAAACGTCAGTTCTTATGGCAACAATGATATGCAAAACCGAAGAATCATTAATGTTATAGATTCTATAATACAGACCAATATGACCACTTATTTAAAGCCATATTCAAATATTGCAAGAAATCTTTTTAATTCTGTTGTAAAAAATATGCACACTGGTATTTGATACTCCGCCTGCCTTCTTTGATAGAATGCCGGCAGTACTCTGCTGGACGGAATGGATCATCTCACCACCCGTTCACCTCTAAACCGCTTCCGAAGCTGCGAGCTACCATCAATGAACAGCATTTGTTCTGTCGAAAGCTCAGCCTTGCGGGGTTCGTTTCCGCCGTCAGAGCATCGACGTTGCGGTCGA
This sequence comes from Trichinella spiralis, assembly GCF_000181795.1. Taxonomy (NCBI): domain Eukaryota; kingdom Metazoa; phylum Nematoda; class Enoplea; order Trichinellida; family Trichinellidae; genus Trichinella; species Trichinella spiralis. Next base: position 1,513 of record NW_003530331.1, read on the forward strand.
TGGGATCAGAGAATTTCTCCTTTGTCCATTCGATACTGGTGACCTGCGCAGGACGAGTGTCTCTTTTCTCACTACGGTGTACGGCCGTTCAAAACGTTCTTTCAGTCTCTGCACTTCCAGCTCGTAGTCGGCGTTTGAGGAGGACAGGCAGATGATTGATCCTAATGCATCGCCTGTCAGAAAGCAACGCAGATACGTCATCTTGATTCCATCTGAGAGATGCGTACGCTTCTGGATGCTGTCTGCGAATCAGTCATTAACATCTCAGAAATTCAGTGACATCACCTCTGAAATTGGGAAGAACGAAAGATGTCAGTCAGATGTTTTCTCGACTTCGACAGTCTTCATATTCTTGGAATTTGCTGCATCCACCTTTCTCGCGCTTATCAGGTTTCACGCACAGACAGTGATCTTACAGAAGCCTGGTCGTAGCGGTTCTCACTTTCTCACCGTGAAAAGTCGCTTAATCTTCTTCCAGGAACATGCTGATTCGACGGTAGATCTCTTCTTTGATGAAGAGCTCAGCTTCGATCCTACCAGCTGCAGCATTCTTCCCGCACAGATGATTCAGCACTTCAGCGAAGAACTACAGTCGCCTCTTTAACGTGATCAGTTTTTTCAGATTGGAGGTCTGACTTTCTCAGCCTCTATCGTAGGGGATCAGTATGTCATCGAGAAAACCGTTGTCACTGCAATCAGGTGGACTGTAAAATTTCATTTGGCGGTATGTCATATCTACAATGATCACTTAAGCGTGATCAGACTCACATTCGCTATGAACGCGGAAAAAATGCAGGACAAACTGATAGAAACACATACCTTATTGATCGAATGTGTAAACAACACACTACACAACAAAGCTACAGAAACTCACAAGCAGAACGTTTATTACTGACAGCATCACTCAGGTCACGCACAGTCTAAATCCGTCGCAAGTGAAAGTAGTGGAAGAAGGGATCCTGCGCAATCAGTGGAAACTCAGAACTGCCGGGAAGAGGGTCTACTACCCGAGTGTCCTTCAAAGGCATGCCGCTCGACGTTTGATTGGCCTTAAGTTTCATTAGTTTTCATGCCGGCTAAATTTCATTAGTTGCTGTTGCGATGAGTTTTATTCGTTGTCGCAAACCTAAATTTTTACTGGTTGTCATTCTAATGCGTGCTATTTGTCAAATTTTGATTTCATTTCAATTATCAGTTTTCTGATACTCAAAGCTTTAATATTTTATGATATTTATGTGGTAAAATTAATTACAATTAATTATTTAATGAAATTCAGTGAAATGGTGAATCCACGTGATCTTTCTTACTAATAGCATCCATAACTTCTAAATTCAATTTATACTTTAATTTAAACTTATATTTAACTTCATTAAATTAAGAAACAAATTAATAGGAAGCAAACTTTTGAACAAGGCCTTTAAAATGCTCAATATTATACACGCAATAAACCAAATCAGTTTAAATTAAAGTAAAGTGAATTTCTTAGATCTGATCAGCAGTTCTATGAAAATAATTATGCACAAAAATGAAACCACAAGCAAATTTGTTAATAAACTTATAATTTTAAGGTGCTAGTCAGCTTTTAAATGTATAATTTAGCTACTACTAATATACACATTGAACATAAACAGTAAAGCTTAGAATAAAAAAGTGACCATTAAAAAGAAAACAAAATTTGACAAATAGAATGCATGAAAATGACAACCAGTAAAATGAGATTCCCAACAGCGAGTAAAATTCATCGCAACAACATCTAATGAAATGTAGCCGCCGTGTAAAGCAATAAAATTCAAAACCAATCAAAGTTCTACGCAAAATATACAACCAATCAAAGTGTGAAGCGG
>NW_003530332.1:0-2138 GCF_000181795.1 Trichinella spiralis
CATATAAATTACCTTCTCAGCTAACAATTAAATAAGATTTATGCCTATGGTTCTTTTCTGTTTGTCAGATATTGTTCTGATGAAGGCTAGTTGAAGGCTATTGAAGTACAAAGGGAAAATCTATAATTGATAAATTATCCACAGCTGGAGTTTTCAGCTAAAACTGGGTGTGGTGATTGCTGAATTTTACCATCGAAAGACTTTTCTGATTTTCCCTGAATGTTCTCTGAAAATGTTTCTGGTTCGCAAAAGAATTTAATCTTTCTTTCGCTCCTGTTCACAAGAGTTATTGTTTTTCTTCTTATGTTTCATTTAAAGAAAAAATAAAATCTGGAATTTTGTTTAAAATAGAAATTTGTGATTATACATTTTGTGTAAACTGTTTTAAATTTGTTTTTCAATATCTAAGGTAAACCGACATCTAGGTTGATAAACATTCAAGTTGCAATTGTTGTATTACGATGATAACCACTTGTTCAAAATTCCAGATCAAAACGGATCTGATGGATTTTGAAAACATTTCACCAAACAAAAGTGAAAGCAAAGAAAATTATTTTTCCTCTCACGTTATCTTTTTCTAGCACTGCATATGTTCTGCCAAAATATGATCATTGCTAATTATCATCGTCGACAAGCATAAAGCATATATTGATCTCTAATTGCCGCCCTTGACCCTTTGCAAAGCAGCTAAAGGTTATTCAAGTACAAAGGGAAAATCTGCAAGTGATAAATTTTTCAGAAGCTGAAATGAGAAAAATAAGTCGATGCTAACATTAAGCAATCACCACTCCTTGTATTGGCTGGCAGCTGCAGTTGTGCAAAATTCCGTTCTATTTTTAGATACGGATGTGTCCTGTTTACATCAGTTCGGATGAAGCAAACAAGCGTTGTTATCTTCATTTCTATCCATCAGACTTGTCAGTTGACTGAGAACATGCATCGGCGATGAAATTTTTTTAAAACATATTACAAATACTAATGACTAAAAGTGCGAAGTGGAAAAGTAAATATTTAAAAGAAAAAACAGCTAAAAACAATAAAAAAATTGTATTGTCAAATTGGTGACGTCACGGATAAAACACTAAAAGAAATCAAAGATTACGTAATGAATTGTTATGTAATTTAAAATTTGGACCAATGAAATGAAAAAAATTGTAGCTAATCAAAGCAGAACAATTTTAATCAATGAAAAGTTTAGGCAATAGAACCAGTGCTATTACGCCATAACTATGCAATGAGAAGCGATCCAATGAAAATCGATTTTTTACCAACCAATGGAACATTAGCACTGAAAGTTTTACCTAGAGAGACTATCCCGTATCATTCGTCTGAAATACAATTAAAATTATTAATTTTAAAGTTATTATATCACGTAATTGGAGATTCCAGTTTTGTTTAAATTTGAAAACAGGCCTATTTTGTTCATCGTCAGACTGTCATCTATAATAATACATTTGCATGATAAAATTTTTGTATGCTGCATTCACCTCTTTTTTGAAAATTTAACGCCTTTGTATATTTCACATTAAATGAAGGAATATAATTTTTTCACAAAACTATAAATATGCACTTTCGGTTTCATTCCTACTCCATAATAATTTTTCTGCTGGTAAAGTGTGGTTCGACCGCTCACGATTTCACTAGACAAGACATTCCATCTTGCGGCATCCTCAACATCAGTAAATAATGTTCATCGTACCATTTCAAGCACATTCAAATTTTTATGACAGTGTCTGTTACGTGAAGATCAGGAAATCAATGAAAGCAGCTAAGAGCAACACTTCCTGCAGCAATTTTAAAAAAATTCGACTGACTGAGGCTATGAGTGAGGAGATAGTAGAGATGGTGGATCTGCGACAGAGTTGGGACCTGAAATGGAGGTTTTACGAGGGGAAGGTGGAGAAGAGGTATTTAGTTTCAATGCGCACTTTATATAGTACTCACATTGGCAACCTGCACGAATATAACGCATCACAGTGACTGCCATTGGAACATGGCACCCCCAAATTTGTGTAGGATATCGGAGGCCATGTTTTTCCCCAACTACGTGCCACACACGGAAGCCCTCTAAAGGACGTGTTTTGTGGCTCATCCGATTCCACTGTCTCCGTTCATCAGGTGGACCTTTTTGTGTACCC
>NW_003530332.1:4317-5032 GCF_000181795.1 Trichinella spiralis
ATAAAAACGGCTTTGTTTTTTATTTATTATAACATTATTTCATTAAATTAATTCTTCTATATTTAGATACAGAAGAATGGAAGATAAAAGAAGACATCCAGAAGACAAGGGTAAGTTTGGTAAGTATAATTCTTTGAGTTAGGCTAATTAGTTAAAGTTCACTGAGGAGTTCTTGAGTCTGTAATTTATATAAATTCGAGCTGTAAGTTATCGAGCATTTAATACAGATGTTTGTTAATTAGAGTAATTGGATGTAGATCATGAGTATTATTATAATTAATTTGAGTGGCTTTCCGCATTTGAAGGTTTTCATGTCCCATGCCTTGTCGAGTTGAGTTTAGGGTTCATTTGCGGAAAGTGAAATGGTTGAATAATTTGTCGATCATTTCAAAGGACATTTTTGAGCATAGTGAGTTTGCAGCACTGCTATAGTTTGAGTATTAGAATAAGTAAATGCTTGAGAATAGCAGTGCAAGGATAGGAGGAATGTGAGATAGGGTGGTGTGCAGGAGTTCGACGGGTTACACTGGCACGACGCCGACCCCTATACCGTATCAAATGGATTAAAGTTCCATATTTTTTAAAACTCACCTTTTTTTTTTTTTGGGGTGGGGGGAACCAAAAGGCCGGCCGCCTTTGTTCGGGATTCCCCCCATGGGGAATTTCTAGCAAGGGTTTTTTTTTTTCCCGAAACGGGCCCCCGCGGCCGCCCCCC
>NW_003530333.1:0-1685 GCF_000181795.1 Trichinella spiralis
TATTGTTTTAAAAAAGAAAAGGGAGTAAAATGATTTAAAATTAATTTTTTTTTCATTTATTTTAATTCATAGGGGGATCTCAAGATTTTACCAGTTGGCCAAGGAAGGTTTATCGAATTGGTTGCTGTGACAACTTAGCCATCATACTGTGCCATGCCAGTCGGTCTTTAAGCTCGCTCGTGCGGTGGCTGATGGTGAAAATGCTACTTAACTTGGCATTTTTCCTTCTCTCAATCTGTCTGCATTTTGCAGTCGGCTCTATCGAGGTAGATATCAAGCTTTCATTTGGTCAGCTTTTCATTTAATCAGCTGCTTAAATTTCATCGTGAGAACGTTTGTTTGATGTAAATATTTGCTATAAAAGTATTTAAAAAGATAAATTTTTCGATTAATTCATGTAGTTCATTCATCAGCATGCATAACTTTATGCGCATTTAGTTTTTCTGCATATAACAATATGGAACTGCTATTCAAGATACACCCAGACATGTATATGTGAAAATTTAATTCAGTTCAGTTGTTTCTTTTTGAATTTGAATATTCTATTAAATTATAAATAAGTTAATAATTAAATTTTGTTGTTGGTAATTTTTCCCAATTTATAGTTGAGAAGAATGTTCAGTTATGATTGTTGTTGTTGTTGTTAACCTTTGTTCAACTTGGGCACGCGTTGTGTGATTAGCGCGAAGCTTTTGCGACGAATTTGCAACGTTCAATCGTGTTGCAATTTATTCGTTGATTAGAAAAGTGTGATTCATTGTTGCGCCGAAATGCTTGTCGTAGTTTTATTTGCTGAGCGTTTTCCGAGGATTAAATGCCACTTTGTGTTCTTTTCAACGCTGACAAAAACGTCCAACATTCCGCTTATCTATTTCTCCATAAATCTAATGCACACATTTATTTTCCTTGATTGACAAACATGCGGTAGTGTTTATTCTACATTTTCAATAGTTTTTTCTTCTTATTTTTGATTTTTCAAGTTCACCCAGATTTTATCAAAGATTTATTTGCATTTGTTTTTTTTTTTGCTTAGACTGCAATTGTAAATGCAAACATTGCGTTTGCCTATTTTTTGATATTATTTTGAAATATTTTCAAATAATGAATGGGAAATGATTATTTTTTTTCTATTATTGTTATTTTCTTGTTGTAATTGATAACTTTTTTCCGTTATGCTTTTGTTTGTTCAAAACTCATGAATTTGTTATTCTTCTTCTTTGCAAAGCTGCTTTGAAATATGAGAGCATTTTCAAGGTTGAACACTGGGAAACAGCTTGGAAATCATTTTTCAAAGCCAGCGTGAAAAGCATTTCAATTAATGCATTGGTTTGCATTTTTGATGTTGTAAACTTTAGCATAAACTTACTTTTTTCATATTGATAATGTTTTGAATTGTCAAAGCACAGAAATCAGTAACATTTCGTAAATGTTGTAAATGAACTTTGCAATGGTTATTAACTTCTGACATAAACTGTACAAAAGACAATTTTCAATTTTTATTGAACAATTGAAATATATCTCTGAATTGTTTATGCAATTCTTTCCCGGGTATTTTGGCATTTTTCTTTTGAAGAATTTGTTTAATAACTAGATTTTCAAATTGCGGCTAATAATAAACTGCAAAAGTTATTCTAATTTCATTGGTTTAACGCTTGACCGGTTAAATTGCAATTACAGGTTACATT
>NW_003530334.1:0-1296 GCF_000181795.1 Trichinella spiralis
GGTTTAAACTACATCTATAATGAAAAATTTCATTCTCTCAGCGATGCCTTACCTATTGAATGTGGTTTTGAAAATTCGATGAAGCGTTGTCATTTTTCGACAATTTTGGATTGACAATGGAAACCATTTAAGAAGAGGTATTGCTTTGTTTATGATGTATATTATGTAGAAGAGGGCACGTATTTTCAAGGTAAGGAAGTGAACATTTTAGCCGTAAATAGTGTTGTCAATGCGCTCAGCCAATTTCATCATCTGCACATAATTTTTAGAAAGATCACTTTCCGTTTTTACCAAAATGAAGTAAATAACAGTTGACTGATTATCGACGAATAGTTTTGTATGCTATGCTCAGTAAATTGAGTGATGATTTTGCCTTTGATATGTCTGATTATGGTAGCAGAAGTTTTGAAATTGTACTAAATTTGAAGTTCAGCACAGGATGCTCATTGATATTATTTGAGCACTGATAAGACTGTCACTATCTGAGCGTGAGAAAATAACATATGCCTGGACGCTGATAGTTTTGATTAGCGCTCAGCCTGCTAAACCATAAGCATTGTTAAGCAACTACTACTACGTATTCTGTGAACAGCATGATTACCAATCATACGCCATGACTTATAATCTCATAAAATTCAAATGTTAATTTTATTAAACATTCTTTAATCACTATTATCTGTGTTGTCAAGCTGCGAAGCAGCAAAATTATACTAAGCAAGCAAGGAAAAAGTTTTTTGTCTGTTGTTCAATAGGAATTTTATTCAAAAAACTAGCATCCATAGATGTTTTTTATTCTTATCCATCATAAAACTATTAATACGAGGTAAAACGAAATGTTTGTTTTAAATAGTTCTTCGTATTCAATCCAACGTTTGCAAGATTATCACAACTCTAGTTAGGAGTAGGTATTTTCGTCACTTCCCGACATCCTAGAATAACAATCGTTCATTATTATTACTATCGCTGGTGAAAATGAAAAAATAAATTTGTTTATCACGAATAATTATCGTGGAATAAAATTATTCGGTGAAAATTGTGAATATTTGCATTACCTTGTTAATGAGAGAAATAGTTGTTCGACATTCGAGAACTTGTTGCGCGTCCTGAACCTGTAAATAATAGTACTTTAAAATAATGCTGTGACACGTATAAATTTCAGAGCATTTTTTTGAACAGAAAATGTTGAAATTAAATTTCGAAGTTATTCATGGAAGAAATTGTTATTTCATTATCCCCTGATATGTTTATACTAACGAAGTGTACCTCATTATCATGCAAATCGCCGAAATTTTCAAT
>NW_003530335.1:0-2091 GCF_000181795.1 Trichinella spiralis
ATTGGATTCGGGGCAGCTTCAGGCCAAGGCGTCGTCACGTGATTGTTCAGATATCGAATATTTGGAGACTGTTTACTATCATTCAAGATTGCATTTCATTTGGCACGGCTCTAAAACTGAAATCCTTCGTGCAACAGTTGCTAACTGTCAGGTGGGTACTTTGATGAAGATCGTCAAGAGTTGATCAATTCGATTTTGAAAATGGAACCTTGTTGCTCTTCAACGCCGACTGACACGCAAGAGCAGCAAAGCTATATCATGCATTTGGACATGGATTGTTTTTTCGTCTCTGCAAGCTTGCAAAATTATCCCCTGCTAAGAGGCAAACCTGTGGCTGTAGCTCATTCCAATCATTCGGATCAAGCGGTTGAGTTGGATTCTTGGGCCGAAATTGCTTCCTGCAATTATGAGGCCAGAATGTGCGGCGTTCGCAACGGCATGCGACTTGGTAGCGCGTTGGAGCTTTGTCCAAATTTGAAAACCATCTCTTACGATTTCGAAAGATACGCTGAAATTTCACAAACGATTTATTCATTGATTGCAAAGTGAGATATTGTTTTGGGTAAATTAAGTTTTATTGTACTCAACGATTATATTTATTTATCAGATATACTCGAGATTTGGAAGCTGTTAGCTGCGATGAAATGTTTGTTGATTTGAAAGAATTGTGCTTGAATACTGGCGTTCGACCATTGCAGTTTGCCAGCTTCATCAGGGAAGAAATTTTCAAAACAACCGGCTGTACTGCATCTGTTGGAATAGGTGAAGACGGGATATTCTTCTTCTTCTTCTTTTTCTTTTCGATTTACTTTAATTAAGAAAAATAATTACACATTGCAGGTACGAACAAGCTCGTTGCCAGACTTGCTACGAAAGTTGCCAAGCCAAATGGACAATTTCAAGTTCTAAAAGCAGAAGTATCCCAATTCATGAAAGCAACTAAAGTTGCAGATTTGCCCGGTATTTTTGAAAAACTTTAATTCAAATCTTATTGAAGACAGTAATCTTTTTTTCCCATTTTAGGTGTTGGTGTGCACATTTGGCAAAAATTGTCTGAAAGGAATATTTTCACTTGTGAAGATTTGCTGCAAGTCGATCTGGGCCAGTTGCAACGTGATTTTGGTAAAAAGACTGCCACAGCTTTGTACCAGAAAGCTCTAGGACGTGATGATAGTTGCCTGAAAGCGGAAATTGACCGAAAATCGATCAGCTGCAATGTCAATTATGGGATTCGATTTAATACAGTATGTTAGTATTGTTTCGGTGAAAATAAAAAAAATTATCATTCAATTTCAGTTGAAAGATGCTCACGGTTTTTTGGAGAAGCAGAGCGAAGAGTTGGCTAAACGAATGGTTGACAATCAAGTCGAAGCGAAACATATCACGTTGAAATTGATGGTATTTCAGGGAAAATTTTCCTTCCTTGTTAAAATAGATTTATTTCACCGTTGTTTCAGATTCGTGCGCCTGAGGCTTCAGTGGAAACCAAAAAATACATGGGCCATGGAATTTGCAATACAGTTTCCCATTCGGTCGCTTTGGCCAACTACACATCCGATGCGAACAGCATTGCTAAAGAAGTTTTAAATCTTTTCAAACAATTCAATGCTACCGTATCTGACATACGAGGGGTATTGAAATTATATCTAATTTTTATATATCGTAATTTAATTTGTGCATATTTTTTTGCTTGCGAATTAAGATTGCGTTGTCGGTTAAAAAGTTAAAAAATTTACCACAGACGAAAGAGGAAAATTTCCAATTCACTGATGAAAGCATTCTTGAAGCAGCCGATCAAACAGTGTGATAAAGACATCACGTCAGTTAAAGAACAGCCTGTAGGTGTTGGACGGTAATTTTAAATTTTATAATAAAAAACATCATTTTCAGTCGTGTGCGATAAATTTGAAGCGAACGACAATAGCGAATGATATGCCTACAGTATGGTTTTCTTTTATTGATTTATTGAAAAGTTGCACAACGACGTATAATTAATTAATTTACTAATTAAGTCAGTTTAGAATTGCAGCAACCAAGTCATCGTCGTCGTCGTCTGTGATTTCGAAACCAAATAAATGTATTTCCAAGTAA
>NW_003530336.1:0-852 GCF_000181795.1 Trichinella spiralis
GAGAGCAGCAGGAAGACGCATGCTATCGCCAAGTATGGCGGAGAGCCGCGGCTACCTAAGGACGTGCACATTGGGAACCCGCAGGAGCAAGAAACCCAAAGGCTGCCGGAATACATGCGGAAAACCTGAGAGCGCATCGACCGTGTGCACGAGCTCGTGAAGGGCCACCTGTAAACGCAGCAGCGTCGACAGAAGTGCCTGTACGACCGCCATGCAAATGAGACGCATTTCCGCCAGAACGACTTTGTGTGGTTGACCTTGCCAAGAAGACGGAAGCTCGACCTCGGCTGGGAAGAGCCCTACATGATAATGTACGTAATGGGGTCACAAACATTCCGGGTGCGTCACCAGGAGCAAAAGTGCCGCTCACTGGTGGAACACTCTGACCGGATGAAGCGGTACTACACCAGAGAGTTCGCTGGAGAGCGGTCTTTCCGAGGCGGCACCACCAGGCAGCAGGAACATCACCCGTTTGCGGCGGAACGTACGTCATATTGTTCAACTAAATCGTCAAAACTACATGGAGATGTACCAATGTCTTTTAAGATCACCAGACCGCTGGTACCTACTTGGTATTGCATGCCAAAACTCAGTGAGTGCTAACTGTGAACAGCATTCTGGATAGAATTCCAGAATAGGATTCTGTTCTACCATTTTGTAAATGTTCCATCTCGATAGCTGCTGTTATTATGAAAATCGTTGGTATAGATTTCACGTGTTTTCTTTATTGAATTTTAAGCCTGCCAATTTTTTTCACTTCTGCTATTAATCACCAACTTCTACCAGGTCAAAAATGCACGGCTATTGAAAATTTGATGATCATGTCAAACGTATCAAACACATAATAGAGCT
>NW_003530337.1:0-1306 GCF_000181795.1 Trichinella spiralis
TTCCCCCCCCCCCACACCATATATTTCTCTTTTTCGTGCATTTCACCGTGTTAGCTGCTTAAATAAAAACCCTGATGTAAATCCATTATGAATGCTTTAAAAGAATAGAATAAATGCATCGATTGATGGATGCACGATGAATTAGTTACAACAATAAAACACAGCCTAACCAAATTTACAAAATTTGCCTACAACACAATGAATAGATGATGGAAAATAGATGCGATACATTTATTATGCATGATCAAAATGTCGCAAGAGAATTGCCAAAAATCAAAATATATACAGATAAATTAAAGTATTTTTATTGGTGTAAGGTATATATGTATTTTTTTTCTTTCAACGCCTCTTCAACAATAGCAAGTAGAATTGCAGAACAACAATAATAACAGTAATAGTAATAGTAATAATATCCGACTTGAAAAAAGAGAATAGAAATAAGCTGAACAAGGTGTAGATATTTGAAAAATAATATGAAGCCATATTGAATTTCAAGTTCTCATTGTAGCAGAATTTCAAACAATATTAAAAAGTTGCTGCTATTATTACTATTGAATTGTCAAGTTGATAAATTTTACCAGTGCGATGACAATGAAAGGATCAGAAAGGGCATTTGCTTTATATTGCTTTTGATAATGCCGACCCAAATGAACTGAAACAATGAATGAATCTGGCAATGAGAATGGTCAAGCCTGTGCCTGAGCGCAATTTATTGAACATCAACCAGCAGTGTACAATGATGGAAAGCTTTTTATAAGAGTTCAAATTTCAGAGAAAGAATTTCAATTTGGGGGGGGGGCGGTTCTATCAATATGAGCCTAGCCCAATTTTACAACGAACCAATCAAAATTACCGCAAACGCGCGAGATGCTGCACCAGCATAGAGCACGACTAAAAGTGAGTAAAATTGAATACTTTCCAAATTAGCACCAACCAAACGATCGACAAGATCAAAAGCGATTCGATCAATTTGATTTGATTTGATTAAAAAAATAATCATACAAACACAAATCTGTCTACAGATTCTACTCAACCCTGAGCTAATTGAAAATTGAAATTTGCCAATTTGCATTTGTTGCTGCATGTAGCGCGCAAAAATGAAAACAAATTGAACCTACCTTGAGATACAAAACTGCGCTTTGCAATGTCACAAATGCGCCATCGACGTCTATCTTTTCTGTATCCGACACAAATACGCAAGGAGCGGTGTTGCACTGTCGTTGGGTAGATCTGAAAATAAATTGTTGTCAGTTTATTAAAATAAATAAATAAACATATCGAAATTAAAATTACAGCACCCCAACTG
>NW_003530338.1:0-1350 GCF_000181795.1 Trichinella spiralis
AATAAAAAGAAATATCTTTTCAGAGGAAAACTATTCGTGGGTGTGCGCGTAGTGGATGAATCTGTGTTTCCTCCACAATGGACTGGTGGTAATGAGCTACTCTACTAGCTCTGCAAACCGAGCTGCCGATATGATTAAGAACAGCATGATTTGAAATGTTAAAAATTGAACAAAAAACATTGTACTATTTGTTGCTTAACTGTTGTTTGTTTATATGAGTCAAATGTGATCTGTGATGACAATTTTTTTAAATAAATATGAATACTTATACAAACTATTTGTTGCAGTGTCAAAAATATTGATGATTTTGTATAAATTATGATAATTTTGTAATAAATTAAAAAAATACTTCATAATTAATGTTTCTAAATGTACAGAAAAAGCTCAGTTATGATAGTTGAATCTGATAATTATACGTGATATGGCTAAGATGCACATTGGCATCATAAATACTGACTAATTCTTTCAGAAGTACTTTCATTCTTCAAGTAACCCTCTGTTCAAGTAACATTTATTGCAATTTTAGTTAAATTTGAACTTTTGCATATATAAAATCATTTCAGAAAAGAGCGCGTTAGTAATTCGCTAAACAGACCTAATTGTCATCATCATTGCAAAGGTAAAAAAATATCGCAGTCTATCAGCCTATGTCATCAGTTGCCCTGCCTGAAAGAGGTAAAAAACACATTGTTCAACTTTTGATGCAAAACACTTTCTACTAAACCTTCCTTTTATGCAAGTGTTCAACAAACAATAATCAAATATAATAAAAAATTGGCAGATATATATATATATATATATATGTATGTGTGCTTATATATATGTGGATTCAAATATGTATGTAAATTAATTAGTTCTGTGGAGAATATATAATATGGTAGTTCTTCGCAAATGTTTTATTTTAAATTGGATAATGTTTCACATTTTTTATAACATATAAAAGCATTTTTGCAGTATTAATGCATGCAGCATTCCATTCCTTCACATGTTGAAAATTCATCTGTATTTTTTAGTTGCTGATTGAAATTTTCAATGCCTTTACATAGTAACAAATAGCGCATCCATATTCAAGTTATTCAAAATGTGAATTTTTTTATAACTAAAAAAATCAGAATGCAAGTACTATAGTATATAATTTTCTGATAGCCAATCTTGTCGATCTATTGTTTTGCTAAAAAGCTAGCAGATGTGCAAGCTTGTGTCATATTTCAAAAAATAGTAGCATTTAAACGTACGTCACAGCTGACTTTTTTATTGGTAAATTTATCATGGAGAAAAAAGCCTGTAGTGTATTGACACAGAAGTTGAAAACATGCACAAAAGAAAAATATATAAGAACTACCTTTTAAC
>NW_003530339.1:0-1378 GCF_000181795.1 Trichinella spiralis
CCCGCACCAGATGGCGTGCGCTGTTAAGTGAATGCAAATTATCACACTGGCTCTGTGCTCTATGTATCCCTCATGCACATCCAAATTGCCGTCACACCTGACACTCAATATTACTGTACTGTCCTGCAGAGCCATCTCATGTTTGCATACTTACCGTATGATTTACAACTCATCATTATAAATTTACCGTATTACTCCTGCTTATATTTTTAATAAAAATGATAACTGCGAACCTGTTGTTTCGTGTTACGTAATAATTGCCTAATTAAATGTACAATTGAAAAACATTACAACTCACTTGTTTATTTACGTTGTTTGTTATGCATCCTAATTATTTATAAAAAAATATGATGTTATGAGTGACGTCATTTATTCTAATTAAAAATTATTCCCACTCATTTTTGTATTTACATTGTATGTTAAACATCCTAATTAATTATTAGAAAACTCTCATTGCTGAAATATGATGTTACGAGTGACGTTATTTAACCTAATTAAAAATTTAAAAAATACTCTCAGCAATGCCATTTACGTTGCATTTTAAATTTTCTAATTAACATATTAAAATTAATCTCATGTTTAGTACATTGTTTTCCTACATGTTACGGATTAATAAAAAGGTCTATTTATAGAAGATTACTTCCTATTTAAAAAAAGATTAAACTTGTTGCACCTTGCCTAAGCTAAATTGTTTATTTTATTTATTCCAAGTTTGCGTGTATCTTTACATAATTAAAAGAGACCCCAATTAACATTTTTAATCAATAATTATTAAATATATTTATGTTAATTTAATGTTTACCATATTACATCCCTTTTAATTAATTGTTTATATTACATTGTTTTAAAATAGAAAGTTGCTTTTATATTACATTGTTTTAAGGAAAAAACTGCTTTTACACTAAAAAATATCGACTTAAACTTAATAAATAAAAAGTACATTTCATAAGATTAAATGTAAATTAAAAATGGATTAAACTTATCTAATTTAACAATTATTACACATTTGTCCAATTATTCGGTGAATGAAAATTATATTTTATTTATCATTTAAATTTCTTACGGAATAAATTTATGTATAAATGTTTAACAAATGTAAACTATTTAACACGTTTATAAGGAAATTGTGCCTAAACTGATGAAAGGTGCAACGCCAAATAAACTAGTTAAAGGTGTGACGGCAAATCAGATGTCAATCATTGGCATAGAGACAGAGCCAGGTAATAATTTTACAAACACATAACAACGCTTACCTCTGGATTGGAGCCGAAACAGAGTCCCAGCACTACGTCCACTGTGAATTTGCATATCTGCCTCTAGGACAGATACGACTTATGAATTCACACAGATGTTGAAATCCCATAGCAGAGTGCAATGC
>NW_003530340.1:0-1310 GCF_000181795.1 Trichinella spiralis
CCGCTTACGAAGAAGGGAGATTGCCCGCATGCAGTGGAAAGTCCGAAAGTGTGCTTCCTTTCAACCAAAGATGGAATAAATTCCCAACGAACCAAAATGTATTCTTCAAAATAAGGTTTTCGTTTAAAAAAATAAGTTATCCCAAATCGTCTTCCTCTGTACGGAACGAAGTTATTTATTATATGATATATTTACGGTTCATTCATTTATTTTTTTTTCATTTTCTGTAGTCGATATTTGAACTATTATTGATCTCACTTTTATCTCACAATCCCATGCATTACAATACACAAACAATGAATATACAGTAGTGCAGCAGTCATTTTACGTTGAAAAATGCATTTGAATGTGATTTGAGCAATGTTGTTGTTGTTGTTGTTGATTGAAAAGCCCCGTGCATTTGAGATTATTTATTTTCTTGATCAAATTATTTTAAACGAAAAAAAATGGATACACTTTGCACGCATTCTGCAGAGATTGTTCAACATGTAATATAGTAAGTAACAAGTTTGTGATGGAGATGCTGACGGGTAGGAGAGACAAGAATAAGAGGAGAGGATGCATGAAAAACAGCTTACAGACCAAAGAAAAGAAAGCAGAGAATGTTGTTTATTTGCTCATCGGAACTCGTCTCATCTCTGCTTTTAAAAGCCACTTTCCATTTCACCTTTCTCTGATTCTTTTTATTGGCTACTATAATTTGATTTGTTTTATTTGTTTATTTATTTATTTATTTTCAACATCAGTATGAAAACAGATTTACACACTTGTATGAAGCAAGCAGTGCGAAATTAGTAGAATTAGTATAATTGTTTTTCTGCTTGCTTTTTTTGCTTCACAATGAATACTCAAGGCCGTGTAGAGCAGAAATGCTTCAAGAAAGAGCGATGGAACGTTTATTTGACATTAGATGAGCCCGCCCATTTTGACTTCAATTTGAAATTGTTTTCGTGCATTTCTTGTTGACTCTTTTAAAATAGCCCAACTGAAAAGTTTAAAGAAATAAGTAATAGAAAAAAAACATTTTAATATTATGAAAATTCACTGATGCATATATGTATATATATATATATATATATATATATTCATTGACTCTTCAGTTTGCGCTTTACATCAGTAAAGCACGAATTTTGGTTTGTTTGTTTGTTCACTAGACAGTGGCAAAGAATTATTGCCTACGAGTGCAAAGATAATATGCGCAATTGAAACTGTTCTGCCGTTGACTTTTGTGTTGATAATCATATTTCGAGTATTAGCAGGTCACAAATGATTTATTAAAATTTTCATTGACGTTGATTTTAAATTAAATT
>NW_003530341.1:0-1505 GCF_000181795.1 Trichinella spiralis
CTGTGATCAGCTCTTGTTTCGCTGGTTGTAGTTTCACCGAAGCATGAAATTTTGTAACTTTTGCATCCACATTTCCAACAACCTTCAAATCAAAAACATTCCTTCAATAATTTGAAAGTACAATAACATGAATAATACCCACCGAAGCTATTGATGGTAAATGCGTTTCCACAGCAGACGGATGAACCACATCCACACCAATTACCAATGCATTATTCTTATACAAATAGTTATCCAAACTAAACAAAAAACTTCCATTCAAGAATTTTTCATACGCATTCATAAATTCAATATCATACACTTCATCTTCCAGTAATTTTGTATTAATGCCACCAATTTTCATATTTATTTTCATCGCAATATTTAACATCGTCGAATAACTCTTCTTTATTGCTACATCACTTATTGTTTTCGGTAATACACACTGAGTGACCAATCCAAGAGTGATATCACCACAAGATTTCACTTGAGCTTAAAAAAGGTAAAAATACATTCAACATTAATAAAATAAATTTCATCATATAAGAACAAAATAATTATTACCATATTGTTCAGATGAAAATAACGCAACAAATACCAAATCACATTTTATTCCATCTCTGTCACATTTGTCTGCAATACGTTTTAATACCATTTCTACCGTATCATTTTTTCGCGCTTGTTCGTAAAATTTTGGGCTGTCCGGCATTTCAATTCCTGTACTACGACATGTTCTGACAATTTGCATACAAAATTCCCTAAAAATCAAGAAAATAATCAAAAGAGCTAATTTGATTCATTAATGAAATTTTGCAATACTCACTGTAACATTGATGCTTTATGTGGTGGTAGAAACGATACAAATCCAAATGATTTGCAAGAAGCAGATTCAAAAAATTTAAATTCAGTCAAATTCCATGCTCCATCTTTTGGTGTAAGAATTATTTGCTAAAAATATAAGACAAATTATGAAACAAATATTTTTCAAAATGAATGATATGAATAATTATTATTTATTTACACGTCCTCCATTTCCTTTACCATATTCCAACCTAGGCGGTGGCAAAACTCGTCCACTAACAGTCATTGGTTCCGCTTTAATTTGAACGCCAAAACTTTTCAAAAATGGATCACTACTAAAATTTGATTTCTTGACCATGTCAATACACTTTAGAATTCGAGTAGGAGCGTCTGTCGAAGCAAACTAAATATATAACAATTTATTATTATTATTATCAATATTTAAAATCATTAACATACTCGAATTATAGAAGTCGTTTGACACGCTTTCAATTTCTTGTTGTATCTTTGACAGTTTGCCACTTGACAAAGCTAAATTGGCCAAAATGAATTCATTGTATTAAAAAAAGTTGAAACAATTGTCAGTTTTTTATACTTCAACTGGGAAATAAATTGGTTTTGATTTACTGCCGACTTGAACCAAGGGCAATTTAGATACTTTATGGTCCCATAACATCATGAAAATATTCCGCAACTGAAACTTCTTTTCCATCTCTTTCCAAATT
>NW_003530342.1:0-996 GCF_000181795.1 Trichinella spiralis
GTAAAATTAATTTTTTGATATTTCTTTTTTTAATATGTTGCATTCAAACAAACAGGTTGAATAACAATATGTTAAGGTTGTTTTTTAATTATGTAAATCAGCTTTCCTCTAAACACTGCCATTATCAGTAGCAGAGTTCTGAGTTTGTTCTGCTGACGTGGCTATGTAATATCTTTATTCAGTTGCGGTCAATCGGTGAGTTACATTTCAAGAAATTATAGGCTAACGATGTGCGGTGACTGAACAAGGATGAGCAAGCACTGAAAAGCGGGATGAGCATCCACGAAGCAGATATGATTTTTGTTCTACTTTATTTCAATTATTAGTAAGTTATTAATTATGATTTATCATTGCAGTGGAAGAACGAGGTGGAGTTCAATGATGAGAAGTCGCATTCTTTTTCACGTGATCGTTATAACTTCAAATTATAAATGACAAGTGGATGTTGAGTCTGTAATGATTCAATTTTGTGAACTCTCCGTTTAATTGAAAAGCAATAATAGGTTATTTTTGAGGATATGATTTTAAAATTAACATAATATTTACAATTTTTACTGCTTAGGAAGGTGAGCATTTGATTTTATGTTTCGTATTTTAATCGATTCGAAAAATAATGAAGATGCGGGCGACATGAAGCAGAAATGGAAAACAAAAGGTATACAGGGTCTCCCGTGGGTCCCTATTTTGTAGGTCTGGTATGAGGATACTTCGAAACGATGAAGTGATCCACCAGTTGAATTAAGCTAAGGACAAACCTGTATGGTTGAGATTTGAAATAATGCAGTGTGAAATTGCGAAACATGGCCTGCCAGAGATCATTGTCACAGACGATGCAATATTTTTTGTTTCTCAGGAATTTTAAGAGATTATTCGTAGATAGATTTGGAATTCGACACATCCGAACAGCTATTCATCATCCGGAAAGAGTAATTCAGGTTTTGACTTAATGTGAAAATGTGCATATTCCAGTTAAACTGGCCAGGAACATTTTTTTTT
>NW_003530343.1:0-1272 GCF_000181795.1 Trichinella spiralis
ACAGGACGAAGGATCTAATTGGAATTAAAAAAAGCAGAACCAATAAAAAAATTCATATCAAAAAATTATGCAAATTATAAAAAAAAAGATAATTTATAATTCATACTTGACAAATCTTATTCATCGTCCAACAATTCATTTTCCACCTTATCAACGGATGATGAAGAATTTTTTCTCTCTATCACTTCGCATCTCTTTTCCATTATTATTATACACTTAACTACAATAAGTAATATATAATTATAATTATGAAAACAATATTAAGCGAAGAAATCAAAAACATGTGTGTGTAATTTTATGCAACATTAATTTAACATACAGACACACACACACACATACAGAAGATACGCAGATAAACACACACCACACGCAAACGCGCGTGTGTGTGTGTGTCAATAAAGAAATTTACACTATATCAAATTTGTCACTTGGAACAATGTTCAAGTGCAGATTTTTGCAAATGATTTATTTTACGCATGTGACATTATGGCAAGTGCATCAAGATAACAATTTAAAACCATCAAGCATAATAAAAAGAAAAAAAAAATAATTTCCACCCACAAAATTTCAAGCAATACAAGAAAAATATGCAAAATGAAAATCTTTTTGATTTTCATATTAAAATACATTTTTCAAATTATTGAATGTGAAATTTTTGTTTAACGCTTCATCAAGTTGAATAATCAATGAAAAATGCCACAAGTGATGAACGTCAAAAGCAATTTATAAATGTTTGAATTAAAGCAAAATAAAAAAAATTATGATAGACATTCTTCAAATGAATGAATGAAAAAATTAATAATTGCATTATTGATTCTATCTCAGATGAAAATTCCAAAAATTTGCTTTTTTTGAAAAATAAGAAGAAAAAAACTTGCTATTCACTTCATTGATTGATGAGCATCTTTATCGGATTAAAATAATTAAAATTAATGCGGCATACAAAATTTGATCTTTTTCTCTTTTTTGTGAATTATTTCAATTGAATTTAACTTTTATTTAATATTATCAAATATCAATATTATTTTTTGAAAAAAAAATTTCTTGCTGGAAAACATACATACAAACTGAAATGAAAAAAAATCGAAGTCCTCATTGATGAGATAGATAAGATAATTAGGAATGAATGAAGATTTGCAGAAAATGAAAAGATTTGCAACGTGCGAAAAAAAATGCTCAATAGCTGGCCAAAAAATTTACATAAAAATTTATGTTTGCCAAAATAAATATTGAAAAATAAAATCAAAAAAAAAATACCTGAACAGTATAAAA
>NW_003530344.1:0-1203 GCF_000181795.1 Trichinella spiralis
CATAATTTGGTTCTTGATAAAATTTCAGTATTTGCATTGGTTCGACAGTAGAAGCGTTAGTTACTTCGAAGAAGGAGATAAAAAATAAAGAAAGTGGCATCGCGGCATTATCTCAATATATATATATTTGTGTATAGGAGTACTGGCATTTTAGTTGCGATTGCGATTGTTCTGCAATAAATTACTGCTAGCTTTGCTGCGATTATTAAAGTAAGGAAATGAACTTTTTACGATCATCCAACCGCGACTATCGGAAGCTTCAGTAAATTGAAAAATTGCTGCAGTGATATTTAATCAGATTTGATCAATTTCAAGAAGAACGTTGTACATTTTGTCGTTGATGAGTGGTTGATATAAATTTCAGTTAGCCGATCGTTTGTTTGGTCCATTTTTACAGGTATGATGGGAAAAGCCTGAATGAACTGAATTGTTGTGAAATATTCAAATAAGTAAATAAACAAACAAAACAGCTCGCACTGTGTTACAGCGTCGTAGAAGCGGAAGTTGTTTTTTGTTTTTGCTTTTTTCATCGTTGAAGAGAATTGTTCCCCCAAAGGTAAAACTGCAACAATTGAATCGGCTAATTTTGGCATAGTTTTTGAAAATATGTATGAGTTGAAATTTTTTGTTAAAATCGATGAAGGCCAATATCATCTATGTGATCAATTGACAAATGTATGCAATGCAAAAGTGTGGTCGTTTTTTTGCTGATGGTTAAATTCTTCTCATAGCTTTGCAAAAAGGGAGGCAATTGGAAAATTATCCGTGCTTTTGTTTGGGAGGCAAAAGCTGCTGCACGGTCGCTGGCATCAGTTGCGTCGGCTGTTGTTAGACGACAATTCTTCTCTTGTGCTCCTGCTTGTGCTTGTACTGCTGCTGCTGCTGCTGCTGCTGTGGAAATCAGCTTATTGGAAACCAGATGTACAACCGATAGTTGAGCATGCCGACGGGCACAAGCTGAGCTGTTCGACCAAATTTTGCATTGTTTGTTGTACAATTTGATCGGTGTGAGTTCCAGTTTTCATGTTGACCAATTCTATGAAAGCCAGTGAGAAGCGAGTAAACAAGCTGAAACACCACCTCCACCACCCCCACCACCGCCACCACAACAACAACAACAAAAAACAACGGTGCGATGCTTTATTAATAATGGGGAGGTTTTGCTCCGGTCAGCTGTATGGCTTGGTGTTGGTGTTGTTGTCT
>NW_003530345.1:0-630 GCF_000181795.1 Trichinella spiralis
TAAATTGGCCAAAATGAATTCATTGTATTAAAAAAAGTTGAAACAATTGTCAGTTTTTTATACTTCAACTGGGAAATAAATTGGTTTTGATTTACTGCCGACTTGAACCAAGGGCAAATTTAGATACTTTAATGGCCCATAAACATCATGAAAATATTCCGCAACTGAAACTTCTTTTCCATCTCTTTCGAATTTCATCGATACTGCCGTACTGAGTATATCTTTAATATGATAAATTCGATCTTGATTTCGATGTGTTGTATGAATACAGACCCCTAAATTAATAAAAAAAAACAATTTTAAATATATTTCAAATATTCCAATGACGATTACCTTTCAATTCTGGTATCAACAAGCTCAAATGTTCTGGTTGAAGTTGAGTATTTGATCTAAGCTGATTTGGATGAAATTTTACTTCACGTTCATCACCATTCAATATGTCGCAAATCAAATTTATCAGTGGCTGACGCTTGTAAAAGCAACTGTGTGATACTAAAATCCATTTCAATTATTAAAATTTTTTCACAAAAATGAAAAACAATTTCCATCACACCATCAATATTAATTGCTGGTCCAAAAACAATCAACTACCCCCGCACAAATGAACAACCATCTCCACAAATCAATGCC
>NW_003530346.1:0-1311 GCF_000181795.1 Trichinella spiralis
CCTGGCCGCTGTTGGCAACGGCGATCAAAGAAAAGAAGGTCGATCCGTGTCATCAAGTTCGTGTCAAGTCGCCGTTGCATGTCTCTCGTCAATACCAGGGTTTCCGAAATTCACCGCCCGAGGCTCTCATTCGCCAAGTCAACGGACCTCGTCCGGTTACGAGTCTGGCGGTCATGACAGTACGGTCGGCCTGATCGTCTCCCCTTGTCCCAAGCAGCTGACCCAGCCGTGCAGAGCAAGCTTGGTGGTGGCTAGGTCGACGAGCAGCGGAAGGGGAAGTGACAACAGTTCGACGCCAACTTCGGATTCGTTTATTCGACCACCCAGGGGTACGTTGCATCGTACTGCCGGAGGAAAATTATCTCTCGGAAGCACCGTGAATGCGAAGCTAGCACCCCGGACACAACCTCGTCAACGTCTGGTCATTAATACCACAGCTACCGTTGCCAACACTCCAACCGTACAAGTTCCATGCACCACTGCTACTACCTCTGCAACCACATCTTCCAATGCCACTACTTCTACTACTACTGTCACTACTGCTACTACTGCTACTGCTGCTAATAATAGTAATACAACCTACGCTAATAACGCTGTCAAGAATAAGAGTGGTGTTCAACAAGTCGCAACTGCAACAAATATCACTGTGAGCAGTTTATCGCATGGTAATAATGGAAGAGGATTTGAAAGAAAAGTGCAGAGTACAAATTTGGAAAAACAAAGTCCCCAATCTTCAAGCGATGCCGACACTGCTTCGGCTAGTGATGTCGACAGTGGTGCTTCGGCTAGTGAACGTAGCCCAAGGAAAAGATGGTTCATGAGTGAGCAGTTTGAATTTTTTTATTCTTCTCTGAGATATCTTGCTGATTGATTAATTAGTGTTTTCCTTTTCGATTTTTTCTACATTTGCAGATGTTATTGGACGAGGATTTAAGGACGCTCCACAAAGTCCAGGTTCACCATCGAATAAAGGAATATTCACTTTACCGTCATCTTTTTTACCTCCAGACCATTTTTTATCATCTACATCCTCAAGTTTTACTCATCACAACTTTTCAACATCTAGTTTAAACTCTATCCCTGAAATCTAAACAATAATCACACAGTTCGAGTTGCACTAACACTAAGAACGTTTGGTAGTTCCCGTAACAAATGGTGCTATGACTGTAGTATCAATAAAATTTTCATTTTTATCCACCCCATGTTATGACATAATTTAACGTACATTTATTAGCTTATACATTTTTCCCACTGCGTATATGTTTCTTATATGAATTGATCAACCGTGTAACCCTCAACTGTTGTTTTGTT
>NW_003530347.1:0-985 GCF_000181795.1 Trichinella spiralis
GAAAAAAAAGGTTTTATTTTTTCTAAAAAAAAAAGATAAATGGTGCAATGTAATACAAACAAACAGATAAAGTCTGGCATAAATGAGTTCTGCGAAAATGGCAAACATGCCGGAAATGGGACTTGAAATATTTAATGCAGGTGGAGGATGGAGAGACCAAAAATGGGCCCCATCCTGGAGCGTGAAGCTCCCTTCCCTTAGACAAGGGAGAGTGCAAACTCTTCCTTGCTCTTTGGGCAGGCAGAGCGCACGCTCCTCTTCCCTGGAGCGGGGAAAGCCTAGGCTTTCCGCGCTGAAGAGGCGGGTGAGACTTAGTTGTTTCACCTGCCTCAGATGTGCGGGGAGTTTAGTGATTTTCCCCGCTCCAAGAGGAGGGGAGATTGTGCGTTTTGTCTGCCCAACAGAGTGGGGGAGATTTTGCATTTTTCCTTGTCTGCAGGGGAGAGGAGATTTGCGCTTTCCATGAAAAAATCGTGAGGGTGGGGGAGATTTCGCGTTTTCGTCGATTCAGCGGCGGGGAAGGTTGCTTTTTTTGTGAATTTTTTTTTAAAGTTTTCGGTTGCGGTGGAGGCCTGCCTTTCGGTCAGCCCGACCGCCCCCGCGCCGCCCCCCGCCCTCCTGCCCCGGGGACCCCCAAGGCATCATCGCCTCCTAGCCCACGTGCTGGCCTCACGATTTTGGCCGAGATGACCTTGGGTGGATCCATCTGATCCACCCTCGACGGACCAGATGGCCATTCTGATCCGCCGAAGACGTAGCTTCCGCACCAGATGGCGTGCGTTGCCAGGCAGATGTGAATCGTTACGCCTACTAAGCCTTGCCGCCTCATGCACATCGAATGCCGTCACACCTGATACTCAATATTAATGTACTGTCCTGCAGAACCAACTCATGTTTGCATACTTACCGTATGATTTACAACTCATCATTATTGATTTAATGTATTATGCCTACTTATCTTTTCAAATGAACCTGACTACTGTAA
>NW_003530348.1:0-682 GCF_000181795.1 Trichinella spiralis
TCAGCAGAAATGAATAAAATAAAAATTTGCATGCGAGGTCGTTGGCTTTGTTGACCTAATAGAAATCATTTCAGTTTGAGGCCGTCCGTGGATGGTGGCTCAGCGTTTTGATTGGAAAATTGACTGAAGGCAAACATTGAATCCAAACACTATTTTTGCTTTTTATTCATTATTATTTTTTGGAATAATTTCTGAAAAATAATTTTTCAATCAATATCCAAAGACAATGAACATTAACGATGAGAAGATGACGAATTTAGCAGTAAGTGGCAGTTTTTTCATTTTTAAGTTTTAATTAGTTAACAATATAATTGAGAATCGATATTGAGCATAATTTCTCAACATATTGTATGAAGAATTCTCAAAATCAGATAATAGGTGACATAATAAACGCCAAATTTCCGTAAAATTAAGATTCATTAAATACACCCTGTACGCATTGTTTATCTATTAATAAAATATGATCTTTTCAAAACACCTTTGCAGTAGCTAACATGCCCTTTTAGTTGCACCATAAACAAGCTTCTGCCCGCAAATTGTTCATTTAAAATTAGCCTCATTTGAGCTAGTTGGTTTTCTGACTTGAGAAAATTTTCAGACATACGTAGGTGTGTTTTGTCTAAGTGAATTTTGTTTTGTTATGGCGCTTTTTGTTAGATAGTTTATATTTTGACTGAATTTG
>NW_003530349.1:0-2031 GCF_000181795.1 Trichinella spiralis
ACCATTATTGGCAATTTTAATATGATTCGTCATAGTCTAATTCGTCAAATTTTTGGATGCCGTTATTCTCTTTACTGTTTTTTAATGCTTTTGGGCATTTTATGCCAATCTTTATTTTGTATTGTGATATTTTTTAAAAATTATACTTAATCAGAGATAATATTGAATAAAGTTTTACAGTGAAATTTAGTAGTATATGAATTTTTTGAAAAAATGAAATTGAAAAACATCACTTCAGTATAATCATCATGTTTTAATTGTAAGTGCCAGAATATATATACACTTATGCAGCACTGAATACTTAAAATGCACTGTAATGCATGGTATGTTGATCGATTTTTATAATATATTTTTTAATTTATTGGTATCTCACTGTTTGGTTTATTCTATGCTATTGAACTGTACAGTGGTGATATTTTCTTTAAATATGTTGAACATTTTTGTGAATATGAACGCAGACAATTTTGCTTATTGTGAAATAAATCACATGATTTGTAAATTCATCTCAATTTTTTGATTTATTTGACTTATTTTGAGCTTGCTTTTGTAGAATTTTAAAGTAAACATAAGCGTCATATTAAGCAATCACTTATCACAGCTATTCGTATTAACAAGAAATTGCCAAAATATATGTCAAAAAGTTTGAGGCAGAAGGTTTGCATTCGAACTGAAAATTTGGGCAAACATATTTTGAATTGAAATCCAAATGCTAGCTCTACCCACAGTCGCTATAAAATACTTGGGCATAAATCAAGATTTCATCATAAGAATTATTTAATGAACATATAGTATATAAAACAACAACGGCATTTGCAAACGTGTTTGCTTTTATAATATTTGCTTTTATTTAAAATAAATTACCTCATGAAAGCATTATTACATGAAAATGATAAAAATATGTTTTTTTATTTAATACTCATGCATGTACTTATTTACTAAATGTGCATGGTCATAGTTCTGAGCATGTTTTTCAAAACATCTGTCATAAGTGCTGTACTGAAATAACATGTTGAATTATTTTGCATAATTGTTATTTTCCTGTCAGTTATCGTTATATCTTTATTTCATCTATTATGAATAAGAAGAGGTGAATCTGTAAAATAAATTTTCAATATAAATGAAATCTGGAAAATATCAGGCTCATTTATGATAACAATGAGACAATTAAGCATTCAAATAAGTTGGATCTTAATATATATTAATGAAATAAAATAAAATTGCGATAATTTCTTCTACTTTTGCACGACCTACACGTGATATACTTTTTTAACCAATTTTAGGCAAATAGTAAACAAAAACGAAAATGTAGAGTGAAGTTTGGCGTTGTTACTGAACGTAGCATCTCTTCTATCTTAAGTATTCAAGTGTATTTGTGCTTTATGTAGCAAAATCTTGATCCGTCCGTCTCTGGTTGTGACGGGCAAATGAGGCACACGTTACATGATTGAGGGCAATTCAGTGAGATTAAATTTACCAATCAAATTTGAATTCAAATAAGTTAAAGTTTTATTTTCTTGTAATGGAGGTAATGAGAAGAGGTACAAAGAGGGAAAATTAAAAACAATTGAAAAAAGATGAATGAAAAAAAATACATATTTGCTTTATTAATGAGCGTTGCAAATTTCAAATCACTTATTTTCTTTGAAATTAAGCAGTTTTTACTGAAGAGGCTGCAGAAGTGGTGGGTGAAATTTTTTTTGCCTTGATCAGCTTTATTTGATTCCAAATGGCAAGAACGCTTAGCCCAAGCGGTTGCAATGGCCAGAAATAATCTCCAATTTCAGAAAATGGAGTATTAGTGTACATGTAATATACGTCGATGGCAGTTGGCAAGCTTAAGACGGTCAGCGTGTATGCGATCACTTTGACCGCTTGTCGGCTGATGCGCAAATTTCGTCGCATTTTAATTATATGAATTCCCATGATTTTGCATTTTTTCCTGTTCAGTTTAAACAATGCACATGATCTGCTAAAACTGATGCAAAACTAACCAGTCAATATAGCAGCTACGCAAAACAATTTGGTTAAATG
>NW_003530350.1:0-1499 GCF_000181795.1 Trichinella spiralis
TTTGTTTATAATTTCAAATTGATCCGCTGGTTTGTTAATTGTGTTTGTCAGATTGTTGGGATGAGCAGAAAAAACGATGGGTTAACATGAATGCTAGTGAAGACGATGCCAGTGTGGACGTTGCTCCGCCACCGAAAACATTGCCCGTAGAATCATTATCATCATTCAACAATTACAGTGCTGAAAGCGATGAACAGACTTTTTCCTCCGGTATATGTTTGCAATAGACGTTGTCGCTGCTGTTTTGAATATATTTTGCTTGCCCATTTTTAATGCAGATGTAAGCAACCTCAATTCAGTTGCTGCAAGCGAAGTTCGTCCGAATCGATTTGCTGTTGGAAGTAAGATTGTTTTTTTTTTGTTCAACCATTGTTTCTGTTGTGCAAAATGATGATATTGGAGGACATTTCATTGTCTTTCATCAATTTTACATCGTGTAATAATAATGCGGTTGTTATATAATGTACAGTGTTTTGTTGATAACTTTTTTTTTGAAAACAAGGCAGAAATTGTCATTTTAATTTTCTCCAATATTCATATTGTATATGCTTTTTGGTGGTGCATTTTATTTATATCAAATTATTAGGTCAACGATACGTCAACGTCATGGTTAGCGGCGACTCTGCTCAGTCTAGCAACTTGAGCAGCAGCAAATCGGCATTCTTACCTCCAATGCCAACGGCGATCAGAGATGGTGGTGATTTGAGAACTTCGTCTGCAGTGCAGAACTTCTGGGTACCCGAACCACCGTCTGATTCAGACAATACAGAATTGACAACTCCATTTTCTGATCCATTCACACAGCCAGTACGTTTTAAATATATAATTTGAATAATTATGGCAGTGATGCTTGTTCAAACAATTTTCCTCCTCCTCCTCATCGTCATCAATCACTGATTTCAGGAGAGAATTGACGACAGTCATCAGAATCATGAAAAGGACGGTGGTGTCACGTTTATGAATCCAATGCAGTACAGTGGACAACAATGAAAGAAGAAGCAGTTGGAATTCGGAAAGTTAAAAAAGAAAGTAAAGCTAAATTTGTTTCTTTTTAAGCAGATGATGATTTTATTTATCGTCATTTTTTGTTTGAAATGTTACAGATGTATTTTGCCATTTGGTGTTGGTATCGGTTTTATTAGTAATTATAAATAAAACAAATCGACCTAATCTGCTGTCGGTTTGGGCTATCAGTTAGTGTTGGGGGCTGCTTTTTATCAAAAACGTTGTATTTTTCAATTACCTTCCTTGATACTTGCATAACGCATTATAATAGCTTATAACTTTCCAACGCGGTACTGAAATATATCTTAAAATTTTCTTGACCTACATTCAATATATGGTGAGCCATGATTAAGTTTTTCTTATCAGATAATTATCACTGACTTCATTATTAGTTATTTTATGTAAAAGAATTTATTTCTTATTATGCCTTGCATCAGAACATTATATATTTAACTGAAAATACGTACCTCAACTACCCTCGTATCACCTGCGTC
>NW_003530351.1:0-786 GCF_000181795.1 Trichinella spiralis
TGAAAATGGTAAAATTTGATTCATCGATACATCTGATAAAATCGAGCTCCCACATCTCTCGGCTGCCTGTACGAATCATACTGAACTTGCTGATGTACAGGATAGCCCATATTCGGATTTCTGACCACCGGCTGTTGATATGGACCAGAAAACATTGCTGCATTCATCTGACCGCTTAAAGCTGTTGGATATGAGCCACCGTATTGAGTTGCTTGCATTGGCATACCGACCGGATTCGGTGGTGGTGCTCCGCCCATCTGAGGCATTGGTTGCATCTGCGAGGACGACGCACAGCAATGCGCATACGGATCCACTACAGATGAATATCTAGCACCCATTGGCATGGCATTCTGTCGGAAATCAGTTCCCATTTGATGATGATGATGATGATGCTGTTGTTGTTGTTGTTGTGGTTGTGGTTGTTGCTGGTGAAGGTGATGGTGGTGGTGGCGATGGTGGATGATCTTCCGCGCTGCGGAATTGGTGTGTTAAGATGCCCCCAGAATCTTCCTCACTGTTGCGTCGACCCCACCCACAAAACCAGAGAGCTATCGGAAGTGCACCTTCTTAATAATTTAAACAATTGAACGTGTGCAATTAGCAAAAAAAATAAATTGAAGCCCGATAAACTGACGACAAAAAAGAACAAACTTTCCGAACTTACCTAATTATTGGAACAACCCAAGGCGGAAGAATGGGTTTAATTGGGATTCAATTTTCAAAAATTCCCTCCGAAGGGAAGGGGAGTGAAAAAAGTTTGGTTGAAATGTCTCACGAGAAAAAAAA
>NW_003530352.1:0-1247 GCF_000181795.1 Trichinella spiralis
ACGCCCCCGTCGAAACCGTCGCGTCCTGAACAGAGATATGGGGGATCGCATCAGATCAACTGCGGCGGCGTTAGCAGTGGTCGCCGCCAAGGGCTGCCCGTTCTGTGGTGGGGAGCATAAGGCGGAAGAGTGTGAGAAGTTCCTGAAGGCGGACCTGTCCGGGAGGAGAGACATGGCGCGAACCAAGGAAGTCTGCTTTCGGTGTCTGGAGACCGGGCATATGGCGAAAGGATGCCGAGGAGGTCGACCCTGTGGAGTGGACGGATGTCGCCAGGCGCATCATCGGCTCCTTCATCCGCCCTCGACGAGGGAATCGACAGGGTCTTCAGAGTCTGACCGCACCCACCAGGGTCTTTTGGTCGTGCGAAGCACCTCCGGGAAAGGACTCCAGACCGCCCGTGCTTACGCTTATGGGCCAAACGGAAACCACGTGGTGGTGAATTGCCTGCTGGACACCGGGGCCGCAATCTCCTTCATCCGGAAGGACGTGGCGAAAGCTCTCGGACTCACTGGGCCCCATGAACGTTGTCGCCTCACAACTCTCGGAGGTCGTGTAGGGCCGGAGCGCCGATGGCGTAGAGTGGAAT
Source organism: Trichinella spiralis (assembly GCF_000181795.1). Lineage (NCBI taxonomy): Eukaryota > Metazoa > Nematoda > Enoplea > Trichinellida > Trichinellidae > Trichinella > Trichinella spiralis. Next base: position 588 of record NW_003530352.1, read on the forward strand.
TTCGGCTTGGAGCGGTTGGAAGCTCAGGCCGACCGGACGCAAGCACCATGGTGAAGGCGCTTGCAATTCCTCGGGTCTACGGTAAATCAGGGCCGGCGGAGTCCCCGGACGGGACACCGGCAAGGACCGTACCCGAGGGTGGACAGCGGCAAGGAACGCCGCTCCTGGTCGATGTATTGGTCGGCATCGACTACTATTACGAGCTCGTGACCGGTCGCATTCGAAGAGCGACAGGTGGGTCAGTGGCCGTGGAGACCCGCCTCGGGTGGATCACGTGCGGGAGAGCCGCCCGAAGACGATCCATCGAGGCCAAAGTCTTGTCGAAAGGCGAAGATTCGGATGACAGCCCCATGCGGAAGTTCGGGGAGGTTAGGTCGTCAAGAAAAGCGCCGGCCGGAGACCCCGCCGCGGATGGAGCCGTGGCGTCGAAGAGGTTGGAGCTCGAAGCATCGTATGGAAATCTCCGTGTTGGGAAGGTCGGAGGCTGCGTGGATCGGGAGCGTCGACTAGGGGAAGTTGACGTCCGGTGGGGGGCCGTTGGCAGTTTGGGCCAGCCGGTGGCAAGTCGCCGCATGGGAGCGTTTGCCATCCAGCGGATCCGCGAGAAGGTCCGACAGGGGGGAGATGGACATATCGGACAGTCGCAGGAGGCGGCTGTCA
>NW_003530353.1:0-922 GCF_000181795.1 Trichinella spiralis
AAAATGTTTTATCTTTACATAACATCCTCCATCATAGTAAATTTCAAAAATATCAAAACCTATAAATGTGCCAACGCTATAGGGCCATTTATTCTGAAACTACTGGGTAATCATTGCTTAAATATTGCACGGTACGATAAGATAAAATAAATTTAATGAAGTGAAAAAGTTGAAGTTTGACAATACAGAAGAAACATCAGTTATGGTTAAAATCAGAGAAAGAACTCCGCAAATTGCAGAACCATTACTACAACAGTGAAGAAGTCTCAGTAACTCACCATAAGAAAGAAGCTAAGCAGAGGAGGTCAATGAAACTGCACATGAAAAATTGGTACCGGTATTTTGGATAAACTGTTGGACAAAATGTGGGATAATGGATTGTGCTGTGGCAGGGTTCACCAATTATTCAGTAACTTTCTCATAGATTGCATAGTACATTCATCTTTCACTATATTTTTTGCTCACCATTTGTGAATCATATATGAACAGAACGGAAGCCAAGGAATGAAAGATCATTTACTTTGAAATTGAAGATGGTATTGAGAAGAAGAGCTTTGCGCGCTTCTTGACTGCTGCTCTACACACTGAAAAACTGAATAATCATGAGGATTGCATTCTTCAACTTTATTCAGGGTCAAGTGGAAAAAATTTGAATATGACATTGCCCTAGCTGAAATCACTGCACGATTAGTCCTAGTAGCGTAATGGCATCATCACAATCGGAACTTTAACTAATTATAAAAATTATTGGGATTTTATTCAATTCTGATGTAATATAATAAAATGTAAATCAATATATTTTCGACTGTTGATTTGAAAAGTTGTTGTTCTTCATAAATTGAAATGAAAGAAAAGGGGATTATACGTAAAAGGAAGAAATTAGATACTCAACAAAAAATATTGTATCCACGCAACGCATTTT
>NW_003530354.1:0-1265 GCF_000181795.1 Trichinella spiralis
AAAAACAGTAACTGTGGGAACAGTATGAAGATAATTAATGATAACATGCTGGGAGAAATAGAACAATTTTGAAAACACATCAATTACTGTTGAACTGTATTACAGGGAAATCAATAAGAAATCTGACTTTGTCCTGATTGTGAAAGTTTGAGAAAAAAATTTTCAGCCCCAGATGACTTACAATACAAACTTACGTTCCACCTGTCATTTGATTTCACTTTTAACTCAACAAACACAGTTACGCCCAAGTGAAATATATTTAAAAAAACTTCTCCTTTAAGACATATGATGCGGTTGATTTATTCAACGCTGCTGACAAATAAAGTACATATATACAGATATTTACTTATTTAAAAATAAAAAAAGATATATATTTATATATAAATCATGAAAAGTTGGCCAAGATAACTTCAATGGAATTCGTTAGTGCCAAATCGAACAATACCATGTCATCCTTCTGCACTTTTGCATTGTTACTGTTATTGATCTCCCTCGTAAAATGTAAGTAAAAGTTGTTCCATTTCTACCCATCCAAAAAGAATATAATTTACGATTAATGCTCATTGTAAAATTAGATCAAAAAACCCTTTTTAATAACTGATTAACAAAATTAAAAATCGACTAAATCAACTGATAAACTATTATTGAGCAAATAAGTTATATTTGGTCCTAACGTTGATGCTTTCTACATATTCACACAGTTCTACAAATTCAACATAAAATTATACAATTATATATATACAATTTCATTTTTAGCATGTGATAAACACTCCTGACTGTTCGGGTCAAGCAATATGCGATGATGGCAAATGCGTACCAGCAAAACCAGTGGGAGGGGAGTGTAAAACAGATAGTGAATGCAACGAATCCAAAAAACAAGCCTGCATCTCTGGAATATGCATGGCAAAAGCTGTGCCTGCTGAGAGTACGTTCACATTCATAGTACTGTATATTATAATTAATTCAAAAAAATAAAAATATTACCACTAATTTATTATAATTCAATAAACAAATAAGTACATATATATATAGATAGATAATCTCATTTCTCACATCATTGGAATAATCAGATAAATAAAAAGTGAATAATAATAAGTAATTAATCTGAAACTAATTATATTCAAATAAGAATGCTTAGTATAATTATCCAATTAACAAAATTGACATAGTTTGATTATAAAATTTAGAAAAAAATTATTTCAGAAAAAGAAGAAAAATGCACCAATCATTACGACTGCAGTGGACAACGGGTGTGCAAAAATGAA
>NW_003530355.1:0-1186 GCF_000181795.1 Trichinella spiralis
CAATCAGTGCCCTGCGGGATATTATTGTCCTATTTCTACCAGAGCATCTGCAGTTTGCCAAACCAAATGGCATCATCATTAAGTAAATATTTCTTAGACATATTTTTACTTAAGTTGATTGCAAAAGGTTCATGAGTGTTACTGAGATTTTCAAGTGCACATGTACATTGAAGGGACTTGTCCTGATGGTACAGCCGCTTTGGCTTACCCAACGAAATGCACAAGTAATACACAATGTCCTATGAAGTGCTATTGCGCACTTCATTTAAACTCTTGCTGCGTGCTGCCGGTTGTACCACCGCCACAGCCAGCTAACTTTCGTGAGTTGGCAAAAATCTCCTGAAAATAAATTTCAATAAGTTTTATCTTCCAAAAATTATATATACTATTTTGCATGTCTAAATGAACATCCTGCTTGTTTTAAAAATTATAATGTTTTCCTCAATATTATTTGGCGCTTTAAGTTCATTGTTTGCAAAGTTTACTCAGCAGCATACTTCTCCCCACTGGAACTCATTCAAGAGAGTCCCTTTTATGAACTTAAAATTGAAATAAATTTATAAATATTATTTCAATTAGAATTCAGGCATGTAACTTACCCTGCTAACCGTTAAAAATAAAGCAAAACTTCAGATAAATAATGATTAATTTACAATGAAATGAAATCTAATAACCATTTTAGGATTTTGCCCAGATGGTTCACCAGCAACTTCAATTAGCTGTACTGTGGATAGCACATGCCCAAACGGCTATTACTGCCCTGGTAGCCTTGGCTATTGCTGTCGAATTCCTTCCAATACTGGTTAGTTCTATCTTAATGATAAAAACAGTTCACAAAAGAATTTATCAATAATATCTGCCTTTTCAGCAGTTTCATAAAATTGATTAGCATGAATTAAATTCAAAAATATGGAATGAACATTTAGTTTCATGGTTTTAATATCTAATTTAATAAAGGAATAATTATTTAATTTAATAATTTCATTTGTTTTATATGGACATGTAGCACGTATATTTACTTGTGTTTGATGCATAAAGGTATCTGCCCAGATGGGTCTGAAGCAGCTGGTTTTTGTGTGAAAGGCTTGTGCGGAAATGGATATTCCTGTATAACAAGAAATGAACATATGTTGCCCCAAGATCCTGGCAGTGGTTCGATTATATAGGTAAAAACTGAGTCTATTAC
>NW_003530356.1:0-981 GCF_000181795.1 Trichinella spiralis
TTTTATTTTACAAAATAAATAATGATCATTCGACGCGACACTTTACAATTAAAAGTATATCGTCCATTCATCAAACTATCGGTAATAGTTTTTATGTTGAGCAACAAGCAAATTTCATAAGTTGTATTTATTTTTTAAATGATAATTTCTAATATTTCAGTAGAATTTAATTGTTTATCAGTGTTCATCAAATGATAGATTCACAATTTTAAAATTGGGGAACTTTTCCAAACTCACATAGCAGTTGATAATATTGATAGCAGTCAGTAAGAAAAAGTATACAATGTTTTGAACAAACTATAAATTAAACATCCGGTTGTTGATGTTTGAGCAAGTTTTCAAGATAAAAGGGAAATTAGGTAATAAAAATTGGTGTGTAAAATTATTATTGGATCACTCGTTTTCTCAGACTGGAAAAATTGCTCTACAAGTTTTGATGTTGTAAAATCGTGGAAAATTCATTTTGCAAATTTTGCCCCTCTTAATTATATCATTTACTTATCGTATTGGGCGTTATTTTCGAAACGCTTCATTTCGATCAGTTTTACGCTCGTCTGTGTGTCAAGGTTCGTCAGGAGGTGCAAGTTTTATTTAAATTGTATGCTAGAAGTATAGAAGTTTGAAAAAGGATTTTCTTGTTCAAGTTTCACCTCTTCTGCCCCTCTAAATTCCAAAGGTGTTTCGCAAAAATAAACGCTAAATTATCATTGTCATCGAAATAGGAAGCCACTGTTGCACTGGAACTGGGTCATATTTGCCAGCATTATATACTGAACAAGGAGTATCAACTTTGAATTTCTCGCACACCCAATGCAAATGCATGTCAACGATCGTCCATGGAGAGAACCCACCCCTGGTAGCAGTGGTGAACAAAGACGGCCTTGACATTTTTGTGCACTTCCAAACTACTATTTTTGTATTTTATTTAATTCTGTCTAGTTTTGATAAACAAAAATGAAATTTCCACCCAATCACACAAGC
>NW_003530357.1:0-1210 GCF_000181795.1 Trichinella spiralis
TACCTGGTCGAGCAGCCGATTCTTCTGCTGCAGCTGCAGAACCTGGTTTCAGTCAGAAGAAAACACGGTCTGTCGGTTCACGTGCTAATACTTATCGCTTGAAAGATAACTTATCTGGTATATTTGTTTGTTTATGCATTTATTGGTATCAGTTTTGTTCACATTATTCGTTTAGATGAAATCTATGCAGTACTTCGCGTGGACGGGCGTAAAGTTGCTCAAACTGAACCGAAACCTTACAGTCAACAAGCATGGGATCAACGTTTCAGCATTGACTTGGAACGGGTGAGAAGTTTTCTTTTTTTTTTCTTAGTTTTCTAAATTCTGCATGTTGTTCGAATTTTATAAAACTGCCCATTTACAATTTTATTCAGTGTCAAGAATTGCAATTCGAATTCATTGTTATTATTATTTTTCGAAACTTATTATTAATAAATGTTTCAAGTCAAGAGAATTGGAAATCAACGTGTATTGGAACGATTGGCGATCAATGTGTGCGTTCACTTTTTTAAAGCTGGGCAATTTGATCGACTCTTACCAGGACGGGCGAGTTGTCCAGCTGGAACCCCAAGGAACGCTATTTGCAGACGTGTGTTGTCTTCTTTCCAACGTATCGTTTGTTGTCTTTACATGCAAGATAAGTTTCAGATTCGGTATCTCAACCCAGTAATTAGTCGAAAGCCAATGTTACAACGCCAGCAAAAGCTGTTTCGCGTCAAAGGTATTTTTTTTTCATAACTTTACTATTATCGTTGCAAGCCTAATACGGTGGAGATTTAATTTGTTGTAACAATTTCCAGCTCAAAAAGTACTTCCCGTTCGTCCTGGTCAGATGCATGTTGCAGCTTGGGGTAGAATTATTAAGCAGTTTTTTCCTCAAATGTGCCAAGACGTTCCTGCGCATGCTTCCAGTCCTCCAAGTGGTGCCAGTATGATGAACGAGCAGCTCTTCTTCTTCTTCTTCTTTCTTGTACATGTATTTTTTTCGTTTCAGTGAACGGGCGCGCATCACGACTAATCACTCAACGCTCCGACTCCTCACTGTTGAACGATTCGCTTCCGTACGTGCTTTCGCCAGCTGCTATATCCGAAACTTCCACATCTTCACTTTATCCATCCTTGAAAGAATTTGGCGATCAGGATCGAGTGGGGGTTTTGATTCTTTTCTTCTTTTGTACTCTGTGCAATAAATTAAATTTTCATTTAGAAA
>NW_003530358.1:0-1091 GCF_000181795.1 Trichinella spiralis
AATTTTAAACCTTCCTTTTCCAATTTTTTGATGTTTTTGCACCCTTTCCTATTTTTTGATCAAATTTGAAAATCCTTTCAATCTTCATATGTTTAATAATTCATACATTGCTAATTCATTTAATTTTATTAATTTTTCATGAATTTCAGTACTAAAACTTAAAGTTAACTAATTGACGTTGCTCTACGTTAACAGTAGAAGTGAACGTTATGCAAATTTATTTCGCAATGCTATTCGCGTTGTAGTTGAGTTCATTGTTCGTTTGTAGTAAATGCAACTTGCTGATGTGCAATGACCGCGCTGTTTAGCGTTTTCTCTGGAATGCAGAATGAAGCAGAATTTATTTATTTTATTTTTATTTCTTTAAAGTAGCTTGCTATCAGCACGATGAATAGCTGGACATCAGCGACAGGAAAACGTCCATTTAGGTTTGTTGCGTTGTTGTGAGATATGTTACAATTGCCTGAAAATATAACTGAATCTGTTTAATATTTTCAATAAAAAATAGCGTAAAGCTAGAAAAATAAGTATGATGTTAATAAAGTATTGAACCTTCAAGTTTACTAACATTTGTTTATGTATTTCACATAAAATTCTCTGTACTGAGACTAATGTATTGTAAAAGAAACACGTGGAGAATATTTTAATCTTTGGTATTGATTTTCATTTCATTTACATTTTTTGGGTTCAGTTATGCTAAATGGAATAATTTTACGTGAGGGTTGTTTTTCAAATATTCCAAACACCCTTCTTCAAACCAAGTCAGAAGCCTATGCTAGTCCTTATTTATCATATTGACGTCAGATAACGTGCTTTCCTTTAGTGACATTTGAAGCAACTGTATTCTAGTGGCGCGAAGTGACTGAACATTTGGTAGTTTCACGTTTAATCTAAATGTCCATCCATGAAGCATGTTTTGGATTTTTGTGCTTTTACTTTTTTATCTTTAAAGTGATTTTTGATAATTTTAAGCAGCACAATTAGAAGTTACCCCCAACGATGAAAGGACCTTTCTTCAGGTCACTTGGTGTTCTATATATTAATATTTATTAATTTAAAAGATAAATGAACACAAACATTGATTAGAAGCT
>NW_003530359.1:0-762 GCF_000181795.1 Trichinella spiralis
GAATATTTAATATTGGAAGAGAGGTCCTCAGTAGGCTATGGGCTGTAATCTCAAGCTAAACCAATTGGATAGATGACTTTCACTGTATGCACAAGAAATCGGTAGTGCAGGTTTTTCAATTAAATAAATTAAAACAATTTAGGGGAGGTTGACGAAGCAGTTGATCGAGAACAACGCCATGTTTAAGACCACAGTTAAGAAGATCATATGTTCTCGAAGTTTTCGTAATAAGGAATATTCTAGGTTCTCTATACACTTACTTCAGAAGTGATGATCGTGTAGGCAGCAACGGTTTCAAAGATTGTTGAATTTAGCGGGTAATCTCGTCTGATCTGAGGTCGACATTTCAGAAAACATCACTCAACATTGACACCAACACACACACACACACGGTACATTGCCAACTGTCACGTTTTGATTTTGACGGAATTACATCAAAAAATAAACGTTTCACAGAGCAACACTATTGCAATGAAACCGTTTAATAATACAAAGGCACATTTTGATATCATTGTCACTTGCCACACTGACAAAATCACAACAGCACCTCAACACTGATCATTTAATAAAATCGCGTTGTTCATCATACACACACACAGACAATCACACACAACGCAACGATTGCTGATTGCATTACAACAACACACACACTAGTGTTTATTGAAAAACAAAAATGCTGTTGATAAAAAACATTTGCAACAACAACGACAAGAAATATGCACCTTTATAACGCCTCCACCCGGTTTTTCAATTTGAAGAAAA
>NW_003530360.1:0-814 GCF_000181795.1 Trichinella spiralis
TCGCCCTGTGGTGGATTCCTCTTAAGATGTGAGAATATCTTGCTGTCTAACCATCTTGTAACGATCTTTATTCTGCATTGAGTATTTCTGTTTGGTTCAAGCGTGTTTTTCATGCTGTTGTTGTTCGTGATTATAAAAATTCCCATTATGGCGATTCTTGTGTGTTGTTTACGTTTTGCTGTTTGGGAAAATGTGTGTGAGGTTGTTGCCTGCTGTATAATAGTGCAGTTTGTGTGACAACGGAACTTTCCGTGGTGCGTAGTTTTGTGTTGGTTTCATCAGATGATGATTTCAAGCAAAGTGCGTGCCATTTGTGAAAGTATTGCTTCGTTAATTGTGAATGTATTACCTGGTTGATCCTGCCAGTAGTCATATGCTTGTCTCAAAGATTAAGCCATGCATGTGTAAGCACACACTGTTTTAAAAGTGAAGCCGCGAATGGCTCATTACAACAGCCACAGTTTATTAGAACTTACAATCATGGATAACTGTGGTAATTCTAGAGCTAATACACGCACAAAAACTTCAACTGAATTGGTTGAAGTGCTTTTATTAGAACAAAAACCGAACGGCGTTTGACGAATGTTGAACGTCGAAACTGTTTGGTGAATCTGAATAACTATTTCTGATCGCATGGTCTAGCACCGGCGACATCACTTTCAAGTGTCTGCCTTATCAACCTTCGATGGTAGTCTATGCGACTACCATGGTGATAACGGGTAACGGAGAATCAGGGTTCGACTCCGGAGAGGGAGCCTGAGAACGGCTACCACATCCAGGAAGGCAGCAGGCGCGCAATTACCCACTCCCAGCT
>NW_003530361.1:0-1206 GCF_000181795.1 Trichinella spiralis
ATGGTTGTCTACTGACGACTGTTTTTCGTTCGTGGTGGAGAAGGAGAATTTGTTTTCGCGTCACTTTCATTCAAGGCCACTGCGATGCTTGCCAGCATTCGCCTTGAATCAAAATCGAAGAAGAGCATATTACAAATTCTTATTCGAAGTTGCTCGTGACCGATGAGTTGCTGAAACAGTGAAGAAGGAGCATAGTATGAGCGGCTGAAGCAGTCGACGAACATTCAATTCGCCATCTTGACGACAAGAAGAAGGAGAGTGGCTCTGAAGACTTCCGATACGAAAGATAAGGTGCCGGCTATGAGAAGAGCGCCTGAGTCAGAAGGAGATCCTTCTGATTCGAAAGTTACAAAATTTCATGCTTCAGTGAGAATACAAGCACTGAAGCAAGAGTTGATCACAGGATTTATGGAACTGTTATCTGACTGTTTAATGGAATATGACGAAATGTGAAATCAGAATAGAAATTTTGCATCGAGGTTGTTCAGGACGGATGAGCTACAAAAACAGTAAAGAAGAAACACTGTATGAGCGGCTGAAGCAGTGTAATGGTTGAAGCCAGCGATGTGGCACAACCAGCTACGCCATCGTTGAAATAGCATCCGTATCCGGCGGAAGAAGCCATTCTGTTTGCTCCAGTGATCCTATGCTCCAGATTCACATTGGACTAAAGAGGTAACATCATTTTTGACCTACAAGTACATACGCCACGTACCTGCAGACATGTGGGTGGAAAACTATTTTGAGATCATCACGAGCATTCCAGAACGTGAACGATTAAAAATCTTCTTGATCTGGAAATGAAATTTTGAACGGTGTCTTTGGAGAACACCAACAATAAAGAAAATAAGAAAAAAACCGATAGGACGCTCCACGTTGTGCCCGCATGTCCACCAAGTGCAACAGTAACCAGTCACTACGTATGGAACTCTGATCATGAAACCCTCACAAATCCCGCACACTATCGCGGCTATCTATCTATCTGTCTATCTATCTATTGCGCATCTCCTATCTCCAAACCGGCAATGATGCAACTGAAAAGATACCTGCAGCTCACGAAGCTTCTGTTGTATGATATGTGAGAACATTCTTCCCGAATGTACTGAAACCAGTGACCTGCAGCAATAGCAGAGAAAGAAGCGAATTGATGTGCCATTTGAAGAGTATAGCAATGTTAAAAACGGAGCCTCGACGAGCGATCAACTC
>NW_003530362.1:0-2029 GCF_000181795.1 Trichinella spiralis
TGTTTTGCGGCAAAACGCGTATCCGACGCTGATATAACCGGTACAAATGATATGAAACCTTTCACCTGGTGCACAACTGAAATATTTGCTTTTGAAAATGGAGGAAAAAAAATATTTCCATAATTTCATACGTTCTTTTGCTTCACAACTACTGCCTTCTTGTGGAAATGGAATTAGCTTGCAAGAGACCGGCTCCCGACTTTTCACGCATTCGTATGCCATACCATCCTAAAAAAATAAAAAACATTGTTATATGATGTTTTGAAAAAATACATGAATAAACGTTCGTCATACGGTAGTGAATGAAGTTGTTCTCTTTGGGTCAAAACCATTAGACAGAGCTTTCAAGCTGATCTACATTAAAAAAAGTGCAATCAAAACGTCCAATTATAAATTAACGTGACAAACTGATTTTGGCTTCTGCAGGAGCCATACTTCAACGTCTTCGTCACTGTAACGAAATACATTTCATTTTTAGCAAACTCTGGATAATTTTGGATAAACACCTACTCCACAAGCTTGTTCAACGAATCATCGACAGAAACAGAACGGATCATTTTTTCATCTGCTTCAGTTTTCAATTCATCTAGTTGCATACTTGACTGAGAACTGAAATTTTTTTAAACAAAAAGCATCAATTCACACATACCGCATATATTCAAAAAAGAAAACAGTGTTAACTATAAAAAGTACGACAATATTGTAATGCAAACATAAAATGAAAAATGCATTAAATAGAAATTGCATATCATAATAATAATGGATATAAAAATTGGAAAATAGCTCTTAAATAAGCATATCATAAATTTACAAAATACTGATAAACATAATTGCCACTGAAAAAGTAAAATAAAAGTGCTTAATAAATTTACTTGATCATAAACATTGATTTAATAAAAATTTAAGATTATTTACCGAGACTTCTTAAAATTTTTCATTGCTCAGCTGCAGATACTTTATTCCAATTAAGTGTAATACAGTAATACTTTGTTGAATTGAGAATACCAGTTCATCTTAAATTTGAATCTATAAATCCTAATTTACCTAAATTATTAAAATAAATTGTTAACCTATTTTTGTTATTTGTATTTCCAAAAAATAATAAAATTTTTATTAATGGTGAAAATTCCCTTAGTGGAATAAATAAGCCGAAAATTTTATTTGCTAATTAATCAAATGCTTTTTGTGAGAAGAATTGAAAAAAAAGAAGACAGCCACAGTTTCCTCGTTGCGACGCCAGAATAAACATTGGAAATTACTTTTACAGCTGTTGAACATATTTACTAACTGATGCGATTGCGGAAGTGTTGATCAGTTTTAACAAAAAGCTTGAATGCGTTAGCCTAATTTTAGTTGCTAAAAAAAGTGTTCCGCATTTGATTTCACTTTCATTGTTTAATTGATCTCCTACGAAAAAATTTCCTTCACGAATTTAATATTTTTCTTTTTTTTAAATGACAACATCGTACGTTTTCTTTAATACAATTCAGTGCATTGCGCAAAATCATAACAATTAGTGAAATTTCAAAATGAAATCAAAATGGCAATGAAATGATTTATTTTCATTCATTTTTGAAGAAATATGTTCTTCTGAGGAACAATGTTCATGCAATTTTTATATTTATTCATTTATTTTCAGGTCCTGGACCCAAATAAGATAACTTGCCCTTAATTTTGTGTAAGTTCCACCTATAAATTTATTAATTTTCATATAACCTAATATCAGTGTTTGTGGATTTTAATATGGAAAAAAAGGTATATGTTTTGCCACATTGCCAGGCTGGACCAATTTATTTGAATTAAATTTTAATATGGTGGAAATATTGAATTTTACTTGGCCCGATCATTTATTGATTTTTTTATTAAAATTTCAAAAACTTTAAAAGTAGTGAAAAGAGAATTCTATTGAATGCAGATTAATTTTACATTTATTACTTAACTGTCTGATAGAACTGGAAATAGATATATATCTAATAATAATAATATTGTCAGTGTGAAATTTAAAAACATTTTATTTGTTATTTAAAAA
>NW_003530363.1:0-533 GCF_000181795.1 Trichinella spiralis
TCCCAGCTGTTGATACGGCATAAACGAGTTCGAGATTGCAGAAGATGATTCTAAGACGTTTCCGCCCAGAATTTCTGGAAGATTCCTTTATGATGGGCCCCCAGCGGCTTATGAGATTACAGTTATTGGTCATCAAGTTACCAGTTTTTAGAACATTGGAAACGGCACACGACCGTCTCGCACACCGTTGGCATTGGGATTTTGGTATTCCACACGTTACTCATGCATCCCATACGAGTTTGTCATTACAGAGAATGATTCTGGTACATGAACTCCGGCAATTTAAAGGAGAATCTTCTGTGATGGACACGCAGCCGTATGTGTGAATCGAATTTGGCAGATATCAGCGGTCTGCATACTTCTTTCCGTTAACACGTGGACAGCTGGACAGCCTCTGTATCAGTGTGAATGTGCCGTGGAACTCCGGTATAATATCGTTCTTGGGATTCTGAATTTTCATCCCAGCAGTTGATATGGCATCTACGAGTTCGAGATTGCAGAAGATGATTCTACGACGTGTCCGCCCAGAATTT
>NW_003530364.1:0-1091 GCF_000181795.1 Trichinella spiralis
TTTCCGGTTCCTGGCATTCAATTCTAATGCTTGGAATGGAATAAAATCCAGTAATGAGAACGAAAAAATGGAATTCCTTTTTAGAGATCCCTTCGAGAAATGTACGTTATAAAAACTGCATTGTATATTCTTTAACTAGATGTTGCTCTTGTCTTATAAAGCTATTTCCCGGCCTAAATATTTGATAGTAATGTAAAATATTTTGCATGGCGTGCAGTCAGTATCAAGAATAATAATTTCAATTTTTTTCACAACTAATTGTAGATTTTAATATGCTAAATGAACTTGATGAAATGAATTTTCATACTATTTGCATTGTTCATCACCTTACATGTCTTTAAGCAAAAGAGCTTTCATTTTAGCAAACAAATTAATAAAAGATCACTTTTAATTTATGCTATTACGCTCTTACTCATCAAGAATTAGGTTGTTTTCCCAAACCGAACTTACTGTCATACAATATTGCAGAATGTCACGTTTGTGATCGGTTACTTTGTTGGTCGCCACAAGAAGAGGCGCAAATGTAATCACACTATTGCATATTGTCTATAATTAGCAGGTAAATGATATTTGACAATGTGTAAATATTCTATGCTTGTTTTACCCAATACGACTAATGACTTTGGGTTTTCCGCTATTATTACTAACATTGAAATATTCCTACCCCTATATTGCTTTTGTTTCTTATAGATGCTGCAGACAAACATGTACCACATCAATACAGCCATTACTGGAACCTGCATAAGACAGGCATTCACCATTTTGTACAGACTTAAATTTATTTGCATGTTAAAAGCAAGTAAGTGATACAATAATTATGTGATTATCTGTTATGTCAATTGCATGAATATTATCAGATAAATAAATATGCAATAGCCATGTTATAGAAAGTAATTGAAGCTGAATAAAAGTGCATGGTAATAATATTGAAATTCATACGATTTGTTTTTACAATTCTAATTCTTAATTATTTTTCCAGAGTAGGAATTGTTGGAAATGCATACATAGGTTTGACAGAGAAAGAAAGACAACATGTAAATAGAAGACATTGTTTTACCTGTATTACTATCATTTTGAATTTTGAAAATTTA
>NW_003530365.1:0-1163 GCF_000181795.1 Trichinella spiralis
TCGATCATTTCAAGGACATTGAGCATAGTGAGTTTGTAGCACTGCTATAGTTTGAGTATTAAATAAGTAAATGCTTGAGAATAGCAGTGCAAGATTAGGAGAATGTGAGATAGGGTGGTGTGCAGGAGTTCGACGGGTTACACTGCACGACGCGACCCTAACCGTATCAAATGATCAAAGTCCATATTTTCATAGCTCACCTCTTCCTCTCCCGGTTGCGGTACCAGAGGCCTGCCGCCTTGCTCGGATCCCAGCAATGGGATCTCAAGCAAGGTTTTTTTTCAGCCCGACCGCCCCCGCGCCGCCCCCCGCCCTCCTGCCCGTTAACGGAGACTTCCCTCGGCGGAGTCTCCTAGTCCCGTGCTGGCCAGAGACCGGTTTAAAGAGATGACCCTGTCCATTTGTGTGGTAATGGACGTTGTTTGAAATCTTGTGCAATGGGATTTCAACACCTATGTGAATTCGTAAGACGTATCTGTCCTAGAGGCAGTTATGCAAATTCGCAATTGACGTAGTGCCGAGACTCTGTTTCGGTGCCAATCTAGTGGTGATCGTTACTCCCCCAAGAGGAACGGTAAGCGTCGCTATGCGTTTGTGTTATTGTTACGCTGGCTCTGACACTTGGCCAATGATTGACATCAGATTTGCCGTCACACCTTTAATTAGTTCATTTGGCGTTGCACCTTTCATCAGTTTAGGCATAATACATTTGAAATTAATCTCCATCGAGAGCTTCCTCATATAATCATACTAAATAGCTTAAATTTGTTAACATTTTATACATTAATTTATTCATTTAGGAACTTAAATGATAAATAAAATATAATGTTCATTCATCCAATAATTGGGCAAATTCAGTTTTTGTTTACATTACACTGTTTTAAAGTAGAAAAGTTTATCAGTTTTTCATTTACATTTCATCTTATAAAAGGTTTTAATTATTCATCAATTTTATAGTGGTAATAATATTTTTAGTTTAAAGCAGTTTTTTACTTAAAAAGAATGCAATGTCAAAGTAGATTTCTACTTTAAAACAGTTTAATGTAACCAGTTAAAAGGGATGTAATATAGTAAACATTAAATAGACATAATTTTATTTATTAATTATTGGATGAATTAGCTATTGCTAGAATAAAAATTTTTTACCTATAAGATTGTTAATC
>NW_003530366.1:0-1047 GCF_000181795.1 Trichinella spiralis
AAGTACAAATTACGATCGTCCATTATTATGTACTAAAATTGAAAATAAAAATTTTATTGTTCACTTAGAAGAAGAGTTATTTTTTATCAATATAAATTTAACTAGAACGTACAACTACGTACAGTGAACGCGTATTTACAGAGTTATTTCACAAAAGCATAGTAACGATTTGTTTCTAAATAATGAAAACATCGTATTTGATTGTTGCGATTTATCACAACAAAGTCAATAAAGTTTGCAGTAAAAGTTTTTTGCTCATCAATAAAATTTGTTGCTTACACGTCATTAAATTTCAAGAAGGAAAATTCATTCTTAAATTTAACCGATTGTAGTCATTTTATCGTATTTCTTTACAAACTGCATAAAATTCATTAATCTGCATCTATTTAATTTCGATGCTTCGTTGTCTAAAATGAAATCGAAATATTATATATATATATATATATATATATATATATATATATATATAATGCACTCAGTAAAAAAGATGCAACTTACTTTAATTTTTTCAACGATTCTTTGAAAAACAGACATACTGATGTCTCGATTTTCTTTGCATTGCCTGTTCTGGTTTTCTGCAGAACAAGAACTAGCTTTGTAAGCAATAGATATTTCCTGCTTCTGCTTCTTCTTCTTCTTCTTCTCAGCTTCCCTTTTCCGTTCAGCAATGCTAACTTTTCTAAGTGCGCAACCAAAAACTCCAGCCAGCACCATCAAACCTCCAGACACGTAAAATGACAATTGATATGTTCCAGTTGCTTCGTAAAGTACAGCTGAAATGCCCATTGATAGATTTACCAGATATATTTTCGAATTTAAAAATTTGTTGCTCAAGCTAACCGCAAATTGGTGGTCCAGCTAAATTAGCAAAACCAATGAAATACCATCAGTAAACCGAACACATTTTGTCAAATTATTCAAACCCCAACAGTTTCCACGCAAACAATTGAACGTAAACAAATTTACGCCCGCTAAAAATGAAAAAATTGGCAAAAGGATTTTTTCCATATTCTCCATTCCAAAATTGGACTTATTTTATTTTAGCAG